>NC_026658.2:5108130-5416260 GCF_000004075.3 Cucumis sativus
GGTTTGCCTACAATGTTGTAGCTGTAGGATCCAAGTGAATTGACATCTGATCCCCATCTAGAAACTAGATATTGAATCTACAATATGGGAAGACATTTATGTTTGTTAATTAAGTTCATGTACCAAATAGTGTTAGCAACCAGCATCATAATGTACAATCAAGACTAGAACATACCGGGGCGGGCGCATCAGGTACGACCTTCTTGAGTTGCATGAAAGCAAAATTGGCAGCTTCTTGATCTGACATCTTCTCAATGTCTCTAGCGAGCTTTCCAGAAGGCATGTAAACAAGGACAGGATGGCTTGTGGCCTTGTGAAGATTGAGGAAGTAGCTGCAATTCTTTGATGTATCGGCAACAACTCCTAAGAACTCCACATTTGGCCAAAAAGCAGTTTCAAAGTGCAATATTATTTTATTTTCAAGCCCCACTCCAACTTCAGCAATGGCTGCCTCCTTCCAGTCTGGAAGCTTGGGCTCAAACTTGATGACGTTTGCTTTAAGCACACCAAGAGGAACGGCAATAATAGCAGCATCAGCTTTGAATGTTTTTCCGTTTTCCACTGTTATCTTCACTCCAGTATATTGCCTAGATATTTTTGTAACCCTGAAAACGCACATAATTTAGGATTGGTCGATATGTAAAGAAATAGAGAACTAAGAAGAAGAGGAGCAGCTAGATTACCTATGGCCTAATCGGATGTCAATACCCTTAGCTAGTGTGTGAATAACAGGTAGGTAACCCCTGACCATAAGTCCATGCCCACCAGGGAGTAGTTCTTCCTGAACATATGAAACAATTAACTTTAAGAGGTGGCACTTTAGAGAGACTCGAATAAACAAAATTCTAAGGGAGGAGTTATTAAAATTCAACAGAGCTGGGTGGTCAGCACCATGCTAGTATAAACTCGGCCATGTTTAATATGCAACACATTTGTCACTTCAATATCAGCTATTGATGTTAAATGTACATATACGTCGATCTGTTCTTTATCTTAAAGTGTGTGTGTCATCAGAAGAGCAGAGGAATGACGGTAAAGATCACAGGGGTAAAGCAACAAGAGAGGATTCCCAATTGTAAAAAAAACTTTCCAAAGACCATAAGGTCAGAAATAGGAAGAAAAAACTGAGTTTAGAAAAGGAAAGGAAAAAAAAACAGAACAAATTTTAATTCTTAGGAGAGAAAAAATGTCACTTTTTAATGTCTAGCACAAGTAAATATGACTCGGATTCTAGATATTAAACCAAGCTTGAACAGGCTTAATTGTAGAAATACTAATCTGCATAGGTAGTCAACTGTTCAAATAGACTTGCCTGATCCCAGCCTTTAAGTGAGATAGTGTTGGCATCAGCAGAAAACCATCCTTCCATCCTGCATAAATACCATTGAAGAACCTTCTGGGCAAGCCCTTCCAACCTGCATCCAGAGAAATCATATAAGAATATGTCTACAAGTATAAACTGGAACTACGTGTCACTGAAATGATAGTGTAAGGTAGTAGCTAGTTTTTTTTTTTTTTGGGGAAAAGAACTTGAACACTCTATAGTACCGTCAGTCTATTTATACACATTATTCTCCAGGCAGACAACAAACCTTAATTCTGGTCTCCTTTCAAAAACAATGGAGATTGCACGGAGTATGGACATGTCTTCAATTTCTTCCTCTCTTATAGTTTCTGTCTGTATTGAGCAAGAAAGCAAACTCAAAGATCATCAACAATATGATTTTTAAACTCAGAAAAACAAAGTTGTTAATTTCATAAATTGGGGAACATGAATTATGTATAGTACATTCTGTTATTAGATCAAGCGAGAAGAAAATTAAACTGGAGAAAGAAGGGGTAATGACTTACCTCTTTCAAGATTGTTTCGAAGGTTATGCCAACTTTTGTTACCAACTCAGGAGGAACTTGACTCCCATCAGTATCAAACAGTGCATAACTGATATGAAATATAACGTTAGTACTAAACCAAAAAATTAATTTTGTTTAAAGAAATGATAAAGCGAAGCTCTGAAGAAACATATGGATAAAAAAACTTGAAATTAAAAAACAAATATTTATCTAGAACAGTTTGGACTAAAAAAACTAACACGCTCTCCCTTCAACAAGATCTACAAAGCTTCAAAGACCAATTTAAGTTGAACATTTACAAGAAACTATTGTTACTTTAAACTAAAGCTGGTAAAAAGGAAAAAATCTACAAACGAAGTTATTAGACCAAAAAAACCCAGTAATCAATATATCAAACCGAAGTCCTGAAATTTGAATTTTAAGGATGAACAAACAATAAGGGCACTTTCAAGTTTCAATCTTCCTTTGGACAAAAAAAAAAAAAAAAGGGAACACAATAATTAATTGATCCAAACAGATGGCAAAAAATCCTTTTTCCATCCTGAGATTGCTTTAAAACCACATCCAACCACAATTCACAAATTAATAGCAGATGTAAACAAATATTAAGAGACTACCCATGAGATTAGTATCCACCTGTAGGACTTGCTTTCATTTGCATCAGCTTTAAAAAGGATCCAACTCATATATAGGATGGATTCCTTTTCTTCCTGAACAAATCAATTTGTTGTTCACAGAGGAAATCAAAGATACTAAGTAACTGTAAGTATGTGACTCCAAAATAATAAAAATGACTTTCGCTCGACATCAGGATATAAAAACTTTTGATGGTAAGGTTTACAAAAAAATTGAAAAAGAAAGTTGAAAAAGGAAAACACCAAATGAAATTACTCGATACCTTTCCAAATCATGGTCATACAACACAGAATTATCCTCACTAGTTCGATACAATGGCAATCCGAGCCTCCCAATCAAAGGGGCCAACGGATTTTCCTCACACGCGCCGTGCAACCTGCAGATAAGAAGTAAGATGCAGCTCTAAATCTAAACATAAAAAACTAAGAACTGCAATAACGATACAAATGACTCCAAGATCATACCACGATGCTCCAAGATCAACAGGAAAACCAAAGGAATAATCAGTGTGAATACGACCACCAAGTCTGTCTCGTGACTCCAAAAGAGTTACCTGATCAAAACAAACATCACTCAGAACGAATTGATAAATACAATAATCCGATCACGTCAATAAAAGTAATATCATCATGCATTCTTCCGTCTTACCTGAAAAGAGGCGTCGTGGAGAGCACGAGCAGCCGCAACGCCGGCCATGCCACCGCCGATCACTATAACAGACGGAGACGATCTCACCTGCTGCGTCTGGGGTTTGGGATAACAAATTTCTGCCAAAGAAATGGAACTCCATGAAGATCTAACATTAACTGCTACAGACTAAACCGATTCTCCTACTATGTGCCTTTTTGTGTGTGAAAGAGATACATACACAAAGAAGAGAAGAGAAACAAACCTGTACGAAGTTCGGAATTACTCTTGGCTCCGGATTCCATGGTCGACGAAAGGGAGTAAGCGAATATCGAGACTCAGATTATGAAAGGAGAGAGGAAGAAGCGATGGATAATGAAATTGAAACGAAGGAGGAAGTAACTGAGGGGAATAATGGAGGATGAAGATGAGAAGACGAGTAAGGAAATGGTTGGAATTGGTATTAAGGTTCAGACCAAGTTTTCCCAACCAGCTCATGCGCTTCAATTTCCAAACTCCTGAAGCCACAGTCAGGTTAGTATTCCCGTCCGATCGACCGGAATTCCTATGATGGACTGCAGCTTCAAGTGTATCGAAGAAGAATTATGATCGGAGAAGGAAGATCGTCGGAAAACCAAAGGGATATTCTGAGTTAAAAAGGAAATTTCAAGAAAGAGAAGGAGAAACGAGAAAGGAAATCAGTTTGAGATTCCCAAATCCCACTTTCACCCCTTATTTATAGTGTTTGAACAAACTACTATTTTTTTTAGTTCCTAAATTATGAAAAACACGATATGATACATTTTAAACTGATCTATTCTTTCCTATCAATTTGTCAAACATTTTCCGTAAATTTTCAATATAAACAACCTCTACTAAAACAACATTATACATTTCCAAAATTTTTCTTTTTCCTTTTTGTTTCCACAAAATTTATTATTACTCAATTCTTTAATTAATTTATAAAATATTGCAATAACTATTAAACATATATTTATGTTTATCTTTCTCGATGTATAATTGGATACATTAATATTCTATTACCATTTGAACATATTTTATGTCATGTGAACAAAGTTTTTTTTTTTCTTTCTTTCTTACTTATCAAAGAATACTAAGTATATATTAAAATAAAATAAACATGAATTTAAACTTATAAATTAACCATATGATTGGGTGTGAATTAGGTAATCTAACATGTTTGATGTTTGTGTATCACACATATTTTTTGAAAAGTTTTATTGTGGTTATAATTTGTTTGATTGTTTTTAGATTAGACTTAGATAGCCTTGTCCTAAGAAATTAGGAAAAAAACCACAATAATAATATATAGCCTAAATGAATTAAATTAACCAAGAAAATATCCTTTAATCTATAATATTATTTGTAAAATCTATTTTTTAATAATAATAATAATAAATAAAAACTACGTCATAACAATAATAATCTGTTTTTAGATTGTCGTTCAAAAAATTCTTTAAACAAAATTAATATATGTTGAGTAATTATCGAGATTTCATTTCTTAAAAACAACACATAACATATACATGAATAAGTTTCATTAGGATCTCATACTTATTAAATATTTCATACGACAGTAAAATCAAACTTCTAATATGGAAGATATGAGGAGAGTTAGGTTAGGTTGATTTTATTAGGTAATTGAATATTGATGATTTACTGTTGGAAAGGGATGGAGTTAAAAGAATTAATAAACGTGGGGAAAGGAATAACAAATAATGAGGAGGGCAGTAGTGGAAAGAAATTTCTAGAAGTTGGGTTGTTGGTAATTACGGTTTTTGAAATAGGGACCCACAGAAAGAGTTTTTAAAATGCTTAGGTTTCGGATTGGTGGGCTTCAAGTTGCCACGTGGAATACATTTTCCTCTTCTTTATGCTCTATACCAATTTCATCACCAAAACACATTGATACACTTTGTATTAACCAATATATATTTATAAACAAAAGATTGATAGACTTGTATTAATCAAAATTTATAGAGAAAATTAACCTTAACTAATTTTAAATAATCACTCAAATTATTATAGAGTATATCAATCACACACACTATATTCATTTTATTGTATTTCAAATGTTCCCTAATTTAACCTTTTAAACAAACTACTTGAAAATTTCTCTAATTAAGATTATTTTTAATGAACATGTTAATTTCGGAAGGGTGTTTAGTATAATCATTTTTTCACTAGCCAAAATCACTTTTGCACAATAATCATTGTGTTTGGTAACCTAAAGAAAGTGATACTAGAAAAAAAAGAAATAACTTAAAATTAATTTTTGAAGGATCACCTCTATTGATGGTGTAAAAGTGATTAATCGAAAATCAATAATTTATTTTAGGTCCGTTTGGATTGAATTAAAAACAAAATGTTTTTCAAAAAATAGATTTTCTTTTAAACATTTTCTTGAAAATGAGTTTAAATTTAAACATTTACATATTTCGTTAGACCTTTTTATAAGTGTTTATATGTGAATTTTATTTAGTTTCTTATATAAAAGAATGTTTATATTTAACTTAAATTACCATAAAGGACTATTAAATATAAAAGAGAAAAAAATGAGATATTTTTTCATAATAATTTGTTTTTCTCAACAACATAATATTAATTATATTGAAAATGGTAGTATGGATGGCAGTTTTATAATTTTCATAAAGATTTAGAAAAACTTGTCAATTTTCTAATCAATCACCTAAAAAGTTCCGTTCCAACAATTTCTCTAAAATAAATTTTTAGAAGATGCATTATTCTAATTTGTCAAACACTATAATTTTTTTTAAAATAGATTTTTGATAAAATTAAACACTCCATAATTTCAATATACATTTTTGGCAAAACTAAACACTTCATGATTTCAACAAACACACCTTTTATATATTTTTTAAATATCCAAAATACCATTTTTTTTAGTAATTTAATAGTTTTAAAATCACTTTTGGTATCGAACGTAAATATATAAAAATCAATTTTAGAAGTTCGTTATTAAACGTAATTGTGATGGTTTAGAAATCAATTTTACAAAATTCATTATACCTCAATTTCTTTTTTCTAAAATCACTATTCTAATTATTATTTTCAAATACAACTCGATTGTTTTGGTGGCTTGGAGTTCCAATTTACATTTTCCACTCAAAAACATTATTTTCAATTAGAAAATTAGACTTCTATATACTCATTTAATTCGATTCTGATTTTATTTAATATTTATTTTGATTTTTGAACCATCTTGTATTAAGGTTGTCTAAGGTTTAACAAATTAAAAATCAATACCCATTCTCATTTCTTTTTTCTTTAATATATTAGAACATTCCAATGTTAACTTCGATCCAAAAATATAATTAAAAAAGAATACTCGTTTACATGCATGCTCACGTGTCGATTTAAAAATTTCCCACATGCTCAACCTTCATTATGATAATATCCCATTCTTTAAAATGATTCCCTATATAACTATTAATTTTTTTTCATATAACAATTTTATAATTCAAAATAATAATAATATGATAACAACAACACAATGGTTTTAACATTTGAACGTACTTACATTATTATTATAGTTTGTATTTTGAGACGTAGGTTATTTTAATTTATATTATTATAATAGACTTCATGCGAACCAATATAAATATATAGTTATTATTTAATTATATATATTTTCTTCCTTTACAAAAGTTATTGTTAAAAGGTGTCGGTGAGAAAATAGAATAACTTAAAACCGACTAAGTTTTGTGAGTTGAGTTGTCTTCATATTTGGATAATTATATTTTGTTTTTGTTGATTTTATTCTATTTATTTTTGTAGCAATATTAAGATTTAAAAATTAGGTTAACATTGAATTTTCTTTTCAAGATAAGCTAAAGTATTGGCATTGAGAAATGAGGTGTCAATACAGGGACCTTTCAATTTCCCTAGATATTCTATTTTAAAATGAGTATCTATAATTTTCATATTGATTACATTTTAAAATCAAAACAAACAGATAAAAAAAAAGATTGACATTGACAAGTAATTAATTTTGTGTCAGTGTAAAAGACTTTTCATTTGGATCGTAGCTTTGAATACGATGTCTAATATCAAAATATTTTTTGGTTTTGTTAGTTTCATCGTGAGGAAAACAAAAGTTCTCATGCTTTCACATCTTTACAAGATTATTGAATGATATATTTCTTTTAAGTATTAGCGCTTTCTCTTATTGTGGAGTCATCAACGAATTTAATATAGATTTAAGAGAAATTCCATCAACGAATTTAGTATAGATTTAAGAGAAGTTTGACTTTTTTAATTTTATGCTTTTATACGATATATATACAAGAAAAATGCTTAAATAATATTAACATCAGTAGTTAGTTTAGAGATAAAGTTTATTAACACTAAATTGTCGATTTGTTATAGCCTACAAGTTAATTAGTTACAAAGCAGTTACCAAGTTCCTTTATATAAAGAACTTGGTTCGTATAAATAATCATAAGTGAAGAATAATAAAACTTTCCCTTGTACAAACCTCTCAATTATGGTATCATAGTGATTTCCACAAAGAGAGTATTGAACCCTATCCAAACGTCCTCACCGTCCTCATGCAGTCTTCAACATGACGACAGCTAAGAGTATGACACTTGGAAGTTCCACCACCTCAACTCTAATTACCTCTTCTAAGCTTGATGCCCAATTGAACTCATTTGTGCTTTACTATTCAATCATTTTGGCCTCCAACCTGGTATCTACACTACTTACGAGATCAAACAACTATTCATCATGGAATAGAGCTATGATGCTCTTTCTCTCTGGAAAGAACAAGATTGGCTTCATAACCGATGCGATCAAAAAACCTACAGAAGGTAATCTCCTTTGTGCTTGGAAATGCAACAATGGAGTAATAGCATCTTGGATTATTAACTCTTTTTTTTATAGAAATTGTTGCCAGCTTAGTCTTTCATGGAAAAGTGTAAAGAAAATATGGGATAAACTGAAAGAAAGATATTGACAATCCATTGAACCTCATATCTATCAGTTGCGAAAGGATTTGGTAACTACTGCACAAGGAAGTCTCTCAGTTGAAACCTATTATGCTAAAGTTACCACCACATGGCAAGAACTTGTTGAATATCGGCCTATCGATGAATGTACCTGTGAAGAATAGAAGAAAATGATTGACTTTTTAAATGCTGAATTTGTGATGATATTCCTTATGGGATTAAATGAATTCTACTCTCAAACCTGAGCACAAATCCTACTCATTGATCCTTTGCCGCCAATAAACAAAGTATCATCCAAGCTAAGAAGAAAAACAAAGATCCATTGGATCCCCCTTCCATTGAGACTAATGCCTTAATGGCTAATATTGACAAAAAAGTTTCTTCCAAAAAGTCCAAGAAGAAAGCTACACGTCTGATATGTTCCAATTGCGATTACAGAGGCCACGTTGTTGACAAGTGCTATAAACTACATGGATATCCGTCCAGACACAGATTGGCAAATAGCAACTTAGTACATCAACAAAGATAAAACAATTATGACCAAACTGGAAGTGAGAAGACAGCAGAAGCACCTAAAACCAACCAATCTTCATCTTTTGCGAGCCTCAACAGTGATCAATATTCACAACTCCTAAACATGCTTCAAACACATCTCAACACTTCCCAAAATGGTAAGAGTTCCAAAACAGAAACCACTCATAAAACAGGTACTTGTCTCCTTACCTCACTCACCAATTCTTTAGTTTGGATCATTGATTTACGTGCATCCTCACATATACTCCATGAAAAATCCATGTTCAATGATCTGTAGAGCACTCAAAACATGTCAGTCATTTTTCTACTAAAAGTTGAATATATATGTGAAATTTCCACAAAAGAAGTGATACTGAGAGATGTACTTTACATACTTGGTTTCAAATACAACTTGCTATCAGTAAATGCCCTCCTCAAGGATAAAATATATTATATATCATTTTCTAACGTTGATTGCATCATTCAGGACAAGTTACTTCTGAAAATTATTAGGAAGGTTGAACATTTCAACGGACTCTACTTACTCAGAATATATGATGAAAAGAGTAAAAGTCATCCCATCCAGCATATTGCACTGACACGTAAAGCTTCAACATCTATTTGGCACATCCGTATGGGACATCGTTCTTTCAGTAGAATAAAAGAACTAACAAAACTGATAAACATTTCTGATTCTTTAAACTATAAAGAAGTCTATCATGTTTGTTCTTTAGCTAAACATAGGCGTCTTTCATTCCTTACTTTCAATAATGTTGTTGAGCACATTTTTGACCTTGTGCACTGTCATTTATAGAGTCCCTTTATAAAACTCAAACACATGTTGGTCTCTCTAATTACTTTGTTGCTATTGTTGATGATAAATCAAGATATACTTGAATCTATCTTTTGAGAAATAAAAATGACGTCTTACAAGTCATTCCACGATTTTTCAAACTCATTGGAACCCAATTCTCAAAAGCGATCAAAACCTTTCGCTCTGACAATGCCCCCGAGCTAAACTTGATAGATTTTTTTGCTAAGACTAGATCCACCCTTTGGTTTTTGTGTGCTTATATACTCCTCAACAAAACTCAATTGTTGAAAGAAAGCATCAACACCTTCTCAATGTAGCAAGGGCCTTGATGTTCCAGTCCAAAGTTCCCCATTACCTTCTGAGGAGAATGCATATATTGATTGTCGCCTACTTAATCAACAGAACACCCATGGTCCTACTTTCAAACAACACCCCATTTGCTACTTTATTTGGTAAAGATGTGGACTACAACAATATAAAGATATTTGGTTGCCTTGTCTATGCCTCCACATTGTCAACAAACATATCAAAATTTGATCCAAGAACACAACCATGTATCTTTATGGGATTTCCACCAAGTATGAAAGGCTAATTGTATGACATAACTAAAAAGAATTTTTTTTGTTTCCAAGGATGTGTCCTATTCTTTAAAGAACTATTTTCATTCCATTCCATCAAAGAAGTTGACAACCCCATCTCACATGACTTTCTGGAACAATTTGTCACATCATGCCCCTTATTTGACCACCTTGAAAACAAAGGTGTCACCATAGACCGTATTGCTGAAAATTCCACTATCCACATACCAGAGAAATCACAATGATGATGATCAAGAAGCCTATATTGAAGCCTCAGAAGAAACTAATAACCCTACCCATTGCACCAAGAAGGTCATCACGACAACATTGTCCACCATCCTAACTTAAAAGACTTCCATTGCAACCTCACTACAAAAAATAATTAACCTTTTCCCCTCACTAAATACCTCACATATAATACCTACACTCAAAACCACAAAAACTACCTACTAAATGTTGCCTCTATCTATGAGCCAACTTATTATCATCAAGCTCTAAAACACTAGAATTAGTGATAAGCTATTGCAGAAGAAATAGAGGCTATGGAAAGAACTAACACATGGGTCATTGTAACCTTACTAAAAGATCATCACACCATTGGCAGCAAATATAAGGCAAGACTTGTGGCAAAAGGCTACAACCAACAAAAATGAATAGATTTCTCAAACACCTTCTCACCAGTTTGCCAAAATTGTCACAGTCAAGATTTTCCTAGCCCCTGCCACAACCTACAATTGACCCCTCACCCAAATGGACATAAACAATGCATTCATAAATGGAGATTTGTTTAAAGAAGTGCACATGTCCTTACCATTGGGCTATCAAACCTTAGAAGTACCAGGAAAAGGAGAAAAGCTAGCCCGCAAACTCAACAAATCAATATATGGCATCAAGCAAGTCTCAAGACAATGGTTCATCAAGTTTGCATCAGCACCATCCTCACACGATTTTCACCAGTCAAAGTATGACTATTCATTATTCACCCAAGACAATGGAAGCAACTTCGTAGCTTTGTTAGTATATGTAGATGACAGACTACTAACTGGACCATCTCTCTAAATCATTAACTCAATCAAAGATATATTAAAGGGACATTTCAAACTCAAAGATTTGTGACAAGCTAACTATTTTATGGGCTTACAGGTATCATGATCCCAACAGGGACTCATGCTCTTCCAAAGAAAATATTGTCTTCAAATACTTAAAGACACTGGTTTTCTTGATGTAAAACCAGATACATCACCAATGGATCCAAATTTGAAATTATCAAAAGAGGAAGGAAAACCCTTTACTTTAGAGGAAATTACTTGCTACAAAAGGCTGATTGGAAGACTAATATACCTCCAAATATCTAGATCATACATTTGTTTTGTTGTTCATCGCCTCAACCAATTCATCCAGAAACCCACAAAACCTCATTTAGATTTGCATACCACTTGTTGAAATACCTAAAAAGATATCCAGGCCAAGGTGTTCCGATAATAAAACCAATTACCTCCTTCCATCTAAAGGCTTTCATTAATGTTGATTAAGGAGCATATCTTGACACTAAAAGATCCATAACAGAGTTCTACATTTTCTTAGGATATTCCATAATCTCTTGGAAATTCAAAAAGCAAGCAATTATCTCAAGATCCTTTACAGAAGCTAAATACAGAGCATTAGCCTCAGTCACCAGTGAACTAATGTGGATCACACAGCTACTCATTGACCTTCATGTGAAAACCTTATTGCATACAACAATATTTTGTGACAACCAAGCAGCAATTGGAATTGCAGCTAACCCAACATTTCATGAAAGAACCAAACAAATAGAGATTGATTGTCACTTCGTTCAAGATAAGATCGTTGATGAATTTCTCAAAGTCCTACTCGTCAAATCTAGCAAACAACTAGTAGATATGTTCACTAAAGCACTACCCTCATCTATCCTATCTCGACTAATATCCAAGTTGAGAATCATTGACAATCATCTTTTAACTTGAGGGGGACTATTAACAGTAAACTATCAATTTGTGATAGCCTAGTAGTTAATTAGTTACAAAGAAGTTACCAAGTTCCTCTATATAAAGAACTTGGTTCATGTAAATAATTATTAGGGAAGAATAATAAAACTTCCCTTTGTACAAACCTCTCTGTTAAAGCTATCATCCAATCTTCTATATGACTGTTGATTTGTTCTTGTTCTTTGACAGTCCAAAAAGATCAAAATAATAAGATTTTTTTTTTAATTCTTTGGGAATAATAAGGTTTAATATTGCTTTAGATTATAGATATCTCATATAAAAATAATAAGGTGTAATGTGGCTTCCTTGACTTGGCGATGTTTTAATACTACTTTGAGATTTTAATTACTGATTTAATGGAAAGTTTTTAACAATTTAAATTTTATTTTGGTTCTTAAATCTTCTATTTTGTTTTTTATTTTGATTCTTGAAATCTAAAAGACGTATGTTTGAGTTTTTGGACTTTTAAAAACTACAAATTTTTGTCTATGTCAACTCTCTAATGAAATGTTAATGGAATAATGAGATAGTTTCTACATTTGGATGACTAGTAATTTCTATGTTTTTTGTCCCTATTGTTGTGATTCAATTAACTCTCTAATAGAATCATGAGATAGTTTCTATATTTTTGTCGGTTGAGATTTCATTGACTCTTTAATGGAATGATGATATAGTTCTTATATCGGAGAACTCAAAAACTAACTGTCTTCAAGATTTTAATCATCACAGTTTTGACGCATTATTGTCATTCTTTTTCACTTTCTCAACTCATATGTTAGATGCAATTTATCTACGTAGTCTTTTGTGATTCATTTAGATGCCTTTTTTTTCTCTTTCTCCGGCCACTTCTTTCTTCTTCCTTTTTTGGTGGGTTTTGTTTATTTTACCTTGTCATACTATTTTATATTTTTATTTTACTCAATGTTGTCCTTCTCATTTGCTTCGAAATTTCAATTTGAAAAAAAATATAAATAAGAAAAGGGTGGGGGAGTTGGGAGGGAATGTGATAGATTTAAGTTTTTGAAAAAAAAGAATTAAATTAGTTTTAAATTTCGGTTTTTTAAAATTCAAGTGTGTTGATTATGTTTCTTTGTTGGCATACAAAAATTATAGAATAGATTTCTTGTTATTTACTAATTTAATTGGTATGACGAATAGTCTAGAGTATGATAATTCAATATAAAAGTCACATTAATATTCCGTAAAGAGTTGATGAAATTTTAACAACATGAACAAAAATAAGCTTTTTCCAAAAGTTGGATGACCACAATAAATATTTTTAGAAGTCTAGAGACAAAAAAATATATATAAAATTTAGAGAGTAAAATAAGATTTTAACCTTTCTAGTAAATAAAAATGATAAAAGTATTTCAATTTTCTCAACACATTGTTTAGTTACCCTAAACCCTTAGTTTTGACCGTGAAGATGTTACTAAAATTGCATCAATAAAAGAAAGAAAAAAAAAGCATTGAAATAAGATTATAAACAAATCATCACGTTTATTTACTAAACCTCTCAATTTAAAATTTGTAATGTCCAAAACAAATGTATTATTGGGTTTGAATTATAAATTAAATTCAGTGAAAAAAAGTATTGGAGATTCGAATATTTAATTAATTGCATTTATAAATATGAATTGTGATTTGGCAAACATTTCACTATTTCGAGGCCTCGTCACAAGGCAGGGAGCCAACTAGCACAAATTAAACTGGGTGTCACTTAAATTTGTTCAATTTATTCTTCTTCTTATTTTCACTTTATGTCACCTCTTCATTTAACTAAAAATGTTAATAAATTTTGTAATGTTCAAACCTTAAAAACATAGTTTAAATATTTTAAACTTTAAACAACCTACTCAATCATAATTCACATAAATCAATTTTGATTAACTTTTCTTTCTAACTTTTTAAAAAATGGTTCTTACTTATAATTTATTATATGTATATTGTGACATTTAATGTACTAAATGAATTGATATACACAAAAATAATGTATTAAATAAATTGATTATACAAATGATTTTAACGAATATCTTTTGAAATAAAGTAAATCACATTTCAACAATCTTAAGAGTTAAGCTTTTATACGAGACCATAGATAATAAAACGTGCACTCGTTAAATCTTTCACATAAGTTGTCACGTCGAATCTTATCATTTAATTTAATAGAAAAGAACAATTTCTTTTTCGAATAATACTTTTAGAACAAATTCCAAACATCTAGGCTAAAAATAAAACTTTTGGAAGTTGAACAATTACTAAAAACTAAAGTTAAAAAGTTTACTCTTTTTTTTTTTGTCAACGATGAAAACAACACCACCACTTAAAGAAAAATGTAGAGCTTTAAAGATTTTTTTCTCATCGAAGATTTTTACGTTAGAATATTTTGATATCAGCGAACCTAAAAAACTGTGACATCTCATAAAATTCTAATTTTAAACTCTTTATCGAATCTTATCGATAAAGATTAAAAGAACTCCAATAATTTAACTCCACTCATACCTACTTAACAACGGAATCACTATGGGGCAATGAAATTGAAGTATAATTAGACGTAAATTAGATGTCAAAATTGGTATATTGAAAGGCATTGAGATATTATTTTTGAATTGCATGATGTAAATGTGCATAGTATTAAGGTCACCTTATAGCATATAGTTTGAAAAGGACTTGTTTGGCTTGTATGCACCGTCTAATAAAGGCCTCTTAATTTCTTTTGTAGGTGAAGACAGAGTCATGTGATCAGTGAAAATGGGTTGGTTGCTTTTCAAGCATTTGGTTCTTTGTTCGTAGTTCTAAGTAAAGGCAGCATATTTCTTAGCTTTAATACCGATTTTTATTCCTTTTCCTAATCATATATTTTATACTTTTATTTTCATGAAATTACATTACCATTCGGATTTTGAAAACTGATCACTTTCCATTTTTTTTTTATTCCAATCTCACTGCAATTTGTTATTAACAAAATAAATTAAATTATTTATAGATTATAGCATTGATATCATCAGTAATAGAATTTGTTATAAATTGTAAATATTTTTTTAAAAAAATTTCTAATCATACTCATTTTAGTCTCTCATTTTAATCTAAGTTGAAAATTGGTAATATACTTGGGAATTTTAGAGTAGTTGTTGGTTTTCAATTTTGTGCATAACCATGTAAAACATGAAAATCAGCAATTTTCTATCCTTTGGGTTCGCCTAAGGTTGCATGCTTTCTTTTTATGTGTTCAAGACATGGTTAAATTAGATTTGGTAGATGATGAATTTGTATACTTTATGTCCCTTTCGCAATAAATATTTGTATGGACTTCGTTGGTTTCAAATTTGGAGACTTCTTCTTGTAAAGGAATTTGAATTATTGGATTTGGGCGCTAGTTAGCTTTCTTTTAGACCTCTTGTTGTGGCAATCTAGGTGTGTGAAGAAATGCTATATAATAACTAAATACATTATCATACTGATTTGATCTAGTTAAACAAAAAATAATAAAACAAAGCTTATTAATTGAGATAGCTAAGAACCACAAGATACGTTGTAGACATCAATAGGTAGAAGAGAAACGTTTTTTATAAGTGTATTCATCTGAAAGTAACTATTTATTGTACATGAATGTGAATACAGCGATCGCGGTACAATACAAAGACTAATTTCGGTATAATTGTTACCTCGAACTTGATGCAACGCAAAGGATATTCTGGCCAAATTCAAGAAAAATTTGACCCTAGAGGTTGAGGAACACTCTCCAAGAACAAAATTCTTTAATTTGTTCAAATTCTACATTCAAATATAATTTTAAAAAATTCCTATTACATCCGTAACGCGATTGTTTATAGTCTTAAAAGAAAAAGATTAATGAAGTTTAAAATACTAATTAAACATTGGATGAAAAGAAATATTGTGTAAGATTAAACTTCAAACATTTTAGAGTTAAATATAAATCTTGTCAACTTATCGTTAAATCAAATTCTAGAAAAGTTATTGTTGTGTCTAACGATAATAGATCTGAAATTTTATAATATTATATAAATATTTTACATCATTTTGTTATATTTGAAAGTCTTATTCTAAATTATGGAAAATGTTATCAAGTGTTTTGTTTGAATTTACGGTTAGATAGAAAAAAAAATTGTAAGTAGATTGAAACACTTAGGTAATTTTGTTTGAAATGTATTGTATTTAAAATATTTACAAATGATAATATAGTTGGATCAAAAGCCCAAATGAGTATAATAATAACAAAACCCAAAGTTTGATGTGATTTGAGAACTATTTGAAAATGATAACGATAACAATCATCCAAGTAGTAGAGGACCCATCGCACTAATTTTAGAAATTTTCACATCAACATCATCATACTTTAACACCTTTCATTACCATTAGGATTGATTTATAATTGTTTTTTTTTAGGATTGTTTTCCACAAGATTTAAATTCTTTAAAAAAATTAATAAATCTTCAACTTTCTCACTAAAAATATTAAATATATAACGTATGAATTCTACTAATTTAAACCCTGAACTAATAATTATATCAATTTAAACATGCACTTTTATAAATCTTCTAATTTAAATTGATATATTTGTGTAACTTTAGTGTTTAACTTGTACATTTATAAAAGTTCAGAATTTAAATCGATACAATTATTAGTTTGAAGTTTATATTGATACAATCCGAAAGTTTAAGATTTAAATTGATATAATTATTAATTTAGAATCTAAATTGATACAACCTATGGCTTGTAGTGTAAATTGATGTTTGCCTTAGTATATATAAAACTTTTGATTTACATTTAATAGCTAAAATTAACGTAATTCAACGATAGTTGACATATAATCCTTATCATGAGATTGTATGTTTAAATTTCAAATTAATATAATTTGTATCTAGTAGATTTTTCACGTGTTGATTTTTAAATTGTTTGATAAATTTTTAATTTTTTCTATTAAATGGCATCACAAATTTAAAATTTGGATGAATAGATTTAAAAAGAATTCAAAGGCATTTGGACCCTCTTTTAAAATTTAGGGATGAATTAACCAAAAGATAAAGTAATTAAAAGTCCACTAACTTATATTTTTCTATAAGTCCTACAACCTTTAGAAAAAGCATATGGTATTACTAGGTATTAATGTAATATGAAAACATTTATTAGCATGTTTGCTTTCAGTATGAATGTCACTTTTTTTGGTATCAAATATTATATTTCATCTTTAGTTAATTACAATTAAACATGTAACTTTTCTTTTACGAAATTATTTTAAATGATTAAACTTATGAAAATATTTATAAATATAGTTAAAATATCATAATATAATCGTGATAGACCTACTAGATCACTAATATATGTATCTATTATGTTATATAGAGTAGATTATCTTGATCTATCAAGATCTGTTATTGTAAATAAACAGTGATATTTGATAAATATTTAGTTCATTTAGTTATATTTAAAAATATTCTTTTTTTTCGTACTTATTTTCCGTTTTTTAGTGTGATATTTTCCAATTTTGCTTTTACTCTGGGTTAAATTCCTTTCCACATCTCCATCCCAACAAAAAAAATTATTATATTTTTATAGGTAATTATAATAGATAATAATTAAATATATAACAATTTTTTTAAAAAAAACTACAAATATAACAAAAATATGTCATAAACTTTGATTGCTAGTAGATCATTCCTAGACTCTTATAGCAAACTAATTTTGCTGTATTTATAATTTTTTAAAATGTTGTTATATGCTTAATTATTTTGAATATAATTTCTATATACGTAACTGTACATAATTTTATCTATTATTTATTTGTTCAATTTTAAGAAATTAACAAACTTTTAGACTAGACTTTTTAACGTCTTAATTTTGCATTTAACGAATTCTTCAAATTTTCGAAAAAATAAAGTTGATTTATTAGATATAAATTTAAATTTTATTTATAATAAAACATCAAGCTTTCAATTTATGTCAGTAGATTATTGACTTTTCCAGAAGAAGTTTAAAATTAAATTTTTTATTTTAAAAGTTAAAATACAAATAAGTAAGTCTCAAATTTGACCCTTAGATTATGAAGGAGTGGGGTGACACTCCATGTTTGGCTCAAAGGTTATTATAACTCTACAATTAGGATTACAACTATTTTACTTCTTTCCTTATTTTTCCTTTGTAGTTCTTCCTCACATATCATTTTCTTCTTTGTCACTATTCCCCACTTCTTCATAGGTTATTATATATTTTACAAATTTTAATTACGCCACAATAAAACCCATCTAATGAATTTTGTTGGATAAAATACATTTGCAAAAATAACTTAGGAATATGGCTTGTTAGGAAAAATAAATTACAAAAAATACATTTGCAAAAATAACGTAGTAAAAATTACTTAGGAAAAATAAAGGGGTTTTTTAAAAAATAGAAAAAATTGACAAATTATTGGATAGAAATCAGTACAAACGGAGCCAAAAAAACAATATTTAATTTACCCTAATTGCATCTAAACTATTTAGAAATTAACATGTTTTAACTAACTTAATTAAAAGAAACTAGGGTAAAAAGAAAACTCATATCTTTATAGCTTATTGTTCCTCGTTATCTCCTCACGAACTTAGAAGCAGGTTGTGGGACCCGACTAATGGAAGGAAATAGATAGATATATGGAAAAGGAAGGTAGAATTTTAGAGTTAGATTTTGGAAGAGAGAAAATTAAATTTGATATAGTTTTGAAAGTAAAAGAAATACAAAATTTTCCAAAATTCTTTAATTAAAAGGAAAAAGAAAAGCTTATTTATAACCTAATTATATGCAGAATTGGGTGTTATTGGTTGATCAAATCTCAACTCCTAACATTTCACTAACAATTAGTATAGCGTGTATTCCACTAACCATTAGTAGAACTTAATGGGTTGGGTGTCTGCATCTCATTTAGCCCTTTTTATTAGATTTTTACACTAAATTTAATTCAAGTATTATGTGGTCATTTGATCATTTAAGTCGTTTGATTTTGACTTTTTAAGTCAAAAGTTAACATTTTAACTTTTTACCAGTTTGTCCATCTTAACTAATTTCGACTTTTCGAACATGAATCTAATTCGTTTTTTCGAAACTCAAATCACATTTGAATATAAAGCCTTTCAAAGTATTTTGACTTTTTTTACAATTTTGACCATTTTCATCTATTTCGAGCTTTCGAATATGAATCTGCAATCGTATTTTTAATATTTAAATCACATTTAAACATAAAGTTCTATCTCTAACTTATAACCAACGACTATATCACATATATTTGTCAATTTCTTTCTCTTTATATAATTCGAACAATTCGAATTATTCCAACATATTGTTCTAAGTTGATTCCATATGAGCTAACAGTAATTTCGTATGAGCTAGCAGGGAAACTAATAGATCTATAGATCATGAGCTCCAACGATTCGAGATTCATATACTATAGATCATTTAGGTTATATACTTGAACTTGATCCACGTTTATATCTCTATATAAAGTTTAAATCTACACTAGATAGTCTTAGGACTTTAGTTTATTGGATTCAAGATTATAGTATTATAATTTCACTAATAAGTCATCAATAATTATTTTATTGAATATAATATAATTTAACTACAAACTATGAGTTTTATAATATAAATTTCAACATTGTTGATACACCGTAGAACAAAATCACTAAAAGACAAATTTAAATATACTTGATATGTAAATATTTTGTCAAATGTTCTATTTTTTAAAAAATATATGATCAAAATTCTCTATGAAAAAATTTAGAAAAATTATGTTAAACGGTTAATGCTCGAACATAATACGAAAAATCAATTGTGTGTTAAACTTAGGGAAAATGGCAATTCGCATTTTTTTTCAATTTATTTAAAGTTTTCAAAAAGGAAAAAAAAACAAAAATAAAAAATCAACAACTTTTGACAATGTTTGCTACAAAAATAAATAAATGTTGGTAATTAGGTCGTGGTGAGTAAAATAAAACTATACTTGTATTTCAAAATTTATTTTTTTGGGCTCTTATTTCTAAATAAATCAAAGGAATAATTTTAAAAAAAATTAATTTCTACTTTTCCATTGAAAATCTATTTTATGAAAAGATTTAGCATAAAACAAATTTTGAAGAAGCAAACTTGTATCATAAATTTGAAGAAGAAAAGATGCATCATAATACATATATATGCATAACTGAGTAGAGAAGGTACTAATTACCACCTAAAAGGTCGATAATTGAATCTCGACCCTAAAAAATTGTTGAACTGGGAAAAACTATTTCCTTGTTCACAACAGTTCATGCGCTGAAGTCAAAAGGATAGGAATGTGAAGCAGTTAAAATAATGGAAGTTAATAGCTGCAGGAATCAGTTAAAGATGGTTCCCATTTCAGCAAATTGGCAAATACAAATTTAAACTAAAGATTCATTTCTACCACTTGGTCTCTCTATGATTTCACCATGAGGTAGATAATATTTTACCAAATCTTATGATACAACCAATTCCATGCAAAAACTAGGGCTGGTTTAGGCATTGTTGACAGTTGAAAATGATCTATTATTCATACTTCTTTCCCTTGAAAGCTCCTCTGGGAATCTTGCTGAGGACACTTGAATCGAACTTTTGGTAGTGGCCGCAAAGCTGATCGAACACCTTATATGCGAAGGTGTCGACTTCATCTTCATATTTCTCGTACAGAATTGGAAGCGTATGGGCCGCAACAAAGCCTGAACATATTTGAAATGTGTTAGTAGTCTCCCATGACCAAAAAGTTTCTATCCAGACTTTGATTCGTTGCGGCTGACTAAAAAGCAAGATAATTTCAGCACTTTCATCGGTTATGCTTTTTTGTTCTTTTTTAGACAGTTTACATTCTTCTCAACTAATTTCATAGCGCAACAATCTCACGGAAGTCAATCATTGTGGAGTACCATACTTTCCATGTGGCATATAATTGGAAAAAGCTCATCCTATATTAGGTGATGAAATGAAATAGCTAAAGTCCCTTCCACAAAGAAGCAAAATAATTCAAACACTTTAAACAGTAAACTGTACCATACTTTCCATGTGGCATAAAATAGTTTCACTCAATCATATGATCCTACAACATTAAGTTTTTTAAAAAATTTAAGAAGTTATAAGTAGCCATCACAATTTGAATCAAATATATAAGGCAATCCAAACACACTCTAAATCTTTTTTCTGGTTTCTAAATAATATCATCAAAGAAATTGAAGATGTAAATGTTTTGAAAAGCAGAATCTGAAACACTTACCAATATACAAGACAGTTACGAAATTGCACCAGCTACTAATCACAGCACCAACCCATAAGCTCACTACGGCCTGGAAATACATTCACATTAAAGAAGTATCGACAAGAAAATCAAAAAGTAAAAACAGCAATCTAACAGGTTTCCTAGGAGCTATAATCAAAGAAACTCCATTCAATATAGCAGACGCTTGCAAAACTGAGGCAGCATATTTCTCAAATATCCCATGTTTTGGTGTTCCTGGAGCTATAATAAAAAAAACGCCTAAGTCAAGAGGCAAGGCAAACTAGGAGCTTAAAGTCAATAAGAGAAAATCAATGCTTGTTTTTATCAAATTTCAACATCTTGTACCTAAATACTCAAATATGAATGTGATAGAACCCGACTTCTCAGTTGGCAATGGAAAAGGATACAATATAGGAAATACTGTGGCTAATGAAAAATACAGAAGAAAAATAAAAGCTCCCTGTCGAAGACTCCCTCTCTCCCTCGGCTGCCTTCCTATCTCTCAAGGAATAACAGTAGGATTCTTATCACCAAAATTCTCTGCCCTCTCCCTTCCTTCTCGTCTCTATTTATATTTGCTCCCTCACTCCCCTGCCATGGTGATCGTGCGTCGGCACTCCATTTCCTTGTGGTCCCCACTTGCAGTTGGTTACATAACCAACTCCTCGTCCTTTTTCTCTTTCCTGTTTTTTCTCCTACTATACTGGCGTATGATGGGTGGTCTAACAGAATGTCTAGAGCAAGTCGTTCTAAGGACATTTAGAAATACAACAGAATTGCAAAACAAGTACATGAAATATGTTAGCATACCACAAGGAAGTGTTTCAAATTTCCTTCACAAGCAATATCTTGGAGATAACAGAGAGCTCGGTTAACCTCAGCACCAAACGTAACGGCAATATTGACAAATAGTTCCTTGGGAAGAACAAGGCGAGGAACGTTGGACGATGATCTGCAAGTGCATGAAATTCTATTACAGAATGCACAGGCACGCTAAACCAGAAAGAGCATCAAAGTCAATGAAAAACAAAGGCATAAACATCCAACTTTCAATCACCTGTTCAGAAATCCTGACGCATTTGTCCACATAAACTGAGCCAACATACCAAGAACCAAAGCGAAGCAAACAAGAGTCAAGAAGTGGTAATTAAGCCATTCAAAAAGCACCCATATAATAGTTGCACCAGTCAAAACACTAGCTGAGATTTTCTTGTTCCTCCATAGGAGCACATCAGCAGCTACAAATATTTGGTCAGCATAGAAATCAAAATGAAGTAATATGATCTGTGACGTGAAAAAAGATTGTAGAAGATGAAAAAAAGACTAAGAACACATAAATAAGGATGTACATTTTCCACCCCCAAGAAGATTGTAAACAGGTTTTTGGCGTCCAAATATCCGATTGATCTGACCAGCCACTGAACTTGATTTGCTATCTTCCCCAAAAAATGAAACTGATTTTCCCTTTTGACCATGTTCAGTAAGAACTTCAGAAATGTTATTAATAAAATCCTCAGCAGTCATCTTCTCAGACATCGTTCTCGTGCTTCAGAAAAGAAATAACAACAAGGGAGCTAAAGTTAAGGACCAGGCTGTTCTTCACCAAGAAGGTAGATTTATGATAACATAACGAGCACAAAGTACGAACTATACTTATGTAAAAGAGTAAAAGTTGAACACAATACAACAAATTTAAATAATAGTCAATAGGATATATGAGAGGCATCATATGGGTAATGGAGCAAATCTAGGTCTTAGCTCCAGGATCAAATTTTAGGAGGATGTTTCGGCTGGAGATCCACCTTCTGGTAATGCATTTCCTTAGTTCCATTACATGTCATGTCCAAACCAACACCAAATACCGCTGAGGTTTTCATTTTCAATTTGCTTTCTCAGCACCAAATCTTGTTTATGAAGGAAACCAAGTGACAGAGAACATAAAAGAGCCATCACTTTCTACAATTCTTAGAGCAAGGCAAGGAGGCAACAGGTTGGATATTTCGGTGATCGTCATCCAAGAGGGATTATAAATTTTGGCACATACAAATCTCTTCATCAAATGGAATTAGTTTTCCACAAAAAAAAGGGAGCATGTAGTCGAAATGTTGGGTAACAACAACAAAATCAAAATTATAAATTGATTTGAAACAAACTATCAGAATAGCAAGAGATCTTTCGTACCAGGAGCATATAGAGTGGGAAAGAGTTTAATGGAATCACATTCAAGGAAAAGACACAAGTTGGGCCAGGTACTAAAAGGTATAGAAAAAGATACATAAAGGAAAAAGAAAACGAAGAAGGAGTCTTTAGTGTATAAGCAGGCACAATAAAGAAGGAAAATCCACTTAATCTGATAGAACAAGATAAAAAACAAAAATTTACTGAATTCTGAGTTTTAGCCAACACTGAAATTTTCACAATTGATCACGAGGACATAAGATTTGAAGAGTGTGAGTGAGTAAGAAAGTTGATCAAAGAAGAGGGTCCAGTCTAATTAGCTCCAGAATTTAACTTTTGCTCAATTAACGGGGTAAATATCAAGCCAACAAAAGGGTTACTAACTCTGAAGACCAGGGGTGGAGGAAAGAGTCCCAATGGCAGAAAATTATTACAGTTAACTTCTACCGTCCATGTTAATCATCAAAGTATTAAGATTACACAACATATTTTTGTGGAAGGCACTCCAACAAGAGGTCATATAAGGTAGAAATCACCAAAATAGGCGAAAGGCTGTATGATTCCATAGGCATAATGAAAATCCGCAGAGCTTTCAAAACCTATATTATAACTTACCAAACCTTGATTGTGCTAAAAAATGACAGAAATTTGATATTTTTGAGGCCAACCAGAGATTGACAGAAGCCTTGTATGAAATTTATGGAAACAAGGGGCGTGAAGAGGTTTTTTTCTTTTTCTTCTAATGAATAACCAAACTTCCATTGAGAAAAATAAATAAATAAAAGAATGCAAAGATAGATGTAAAACGCTCACAAAAAGCAAAAGTTACCTAAAAGAAATGACTCGAAACTAAAGCTTAGAAAAAGCTTCAGAAGAATAAACACCAGACGTTCAAAAGCACAAAAGAATTTAGAGACAAAACAAAATGCTGATCAATACTGACCATGAAACATAAGGAAGCCAGAAAGGCAAAACACAATGAAATGTCATAAAATAGGAAGGAACGCGATTTTTAGCAAAACGTTTTCAACTCAAAAGCAGAAGTCAGTCGATGTTTCAACCCACCTAGAAGGAAGAGACATGGTCAAAATCAAAGCAATCCAACCTCATTTAAGCATTATAAACTTCAGATTCAACCAAGAACTGAACCGCAGTAATACAAGATAAAAAAAAATAAATAGAATCTTCAAATGACAGACGGTACACGGAAAGATGAAGCTATGTGCAAGAAATTAATTGGTCGAATAGTAAGATAAACAGCAGAAGTTAACAAAAAGAGAGAGCAAAACTACAACTACCACAAAGGTAAGCAGAATTAGCAGCATTTATTCTCATTTAAGCATCAAGCAAGCAAATTAAAAGACGAAATCAGCTGAAAGTGAACACAAAACAAGCAGGAAACCAACAAAATCTAAAATGGTACTGAAGAGAACAAACCAGGAGCAGGAAATTAAAGGGTCTTCAAGTAAGAAATTGAAGAAGAAGAAAGCAAACAGACAGATGAAAATGGGTTCTGAAAATTTTCCGTTCGGAATTACACAAAAACGGGAGGTAGAAGAACAGAAAACGAGGAGAGAAAGAAAGAGTTATGGGATTCCAAAAATATCGACAAGAAATGGCGTGGAGAAGCTGACATACTGAAATTATAAGCGGGCCACCACCAACCCAGATGAAAAATTCCCTCTTTTTTTCTGTTCTTCAAGTGGGTCGGATTGAATTTTTCCTTTTCTTCACTTTATCTTTCACTTTTTCTAGGTTGCATTTCTTTTAACGGACGCCAAATGCGAATCCCTTTCGGGGAACTATTAGTTTCGTATTGGAAAGTAATACGATCGCTTTGCTGACTTCGAAACAAAAAAGGAGAGCTGGTTAACAACAAAACTTAATTTCTTGAATTTTCTCCGTTGAATATTAGAGATCAAACGACCAGTGGTCAATGGCGTCGTTTTAACTACTAAATCTTTTTAAATTAGTAGAAACAAAAAAGTTTAAATTGGATTCTTTTTGCAAGAGGATTCAAAAGTATAGATTATTACATCCAACATATAGCTTTCAGTTCTTGTAAAGTTACCAAGTTGCAAAGTTTCATTTTTAAAAAGGTTTCAAGTTTGTTTTCTCTTTTTGTAGCATGTTAATATGGCTTAGGAGGAATTCAACAATTAGATAGAAGTTGGATGGTTGATAGAAGTGTTAACTAAAACTTAATTATAAAGTCTTTTTCAACTTGGATACTTTTAGTTTTTCAATTTTACCCATTGTTTAATTTTTTTGTTCTTGTGATTATAATTTTATCTTTTGACCTAGTAGATTGTGAAAGAAAACTTTTAACGTTTTAATCTCATCTAATATGGTTCTTAAACTTTGATGAGTGCCTTTGTCCAATTTCAACCATTCCACTAACTAATTTTAACCCTAAAAAAATCTAGATTATTGCACCAAGTCACTCATTAAACATTTACATTTAAACTTTTGCATTGCATTAAT
This sequence comes from Cucumis sativus, assembly GCF_000004075.3. Lineage (NCBI taxonomy): Eukaryota > Viridiplantae > Streptophyta > Magnoliopsida > Cucurbitales > Cucurbitaceae > Cucumis > Cucumis sativus. The sequence continues at coordinate 5,134,080 of NC_026658.2, forward strand.
GAGATGCAAATGCTAATGGAGTTTTTTTAGTTGGAGTCTAAAAAATTTCTTTCGATTATCTAAGAATGGATGTGAAGTAATGATCAGATTCAATTTAGACACAAGCAAAACACAAAAATTCAAAACAACTCAGCAACCGAATACAAAAGAGAAAAAAACTTTAAAAAAAAAAAAAGAAGAATAGTCTATAGAGTTTTCGTTCTTACCGTAAACAATATATAAAAATCCCAAACCGAATATCTATAGTTAACACTTGAGATAAAGGTGACAGCGGAGGTACCATGACACAAACACTTTAACTTATAAAGTTACAATTTCATGGTTGTAACTTGTAATTAAATTTCTATTTTCTAAACTTTTTTTTCTCATTTTGGTAGCACGTGTCACCATTTAATTGGAATCTAACCTTAACCTATCTTTACCACACACATGTTTGTGGCCAAAGTATTTGGTGTTATTGGGAAATATTATCTTAAAGGAATTTGGGATATTTTGAATATTTTGAAAATGTGTCCAATAGAAAGCAATCTCTCTCACTTTTATTCCAAAAGTATTTAAAACGTCTGCAGCAGTATTGATATCGATTTGAAAGTGAGAAGTTCAAACTTCATTTCTTAATACATTCCCAAAATACAATTATAAGAACATATGAATTTAAAATAAAGGACTTCTCAAATAAATAGAAACTGTCTTGGGAGTATAACATAAAGTCTACCAAAATTAATATTAGATTTAGTAGTCTACCAAATAGAAACTTTAGATTTAGTAGTTAGTTTATTTAAGAAAGCTCGTTAAATTTTAACATTTGTTTTTATTTTTTAATGATATTGATGAATTCTATGTCAATTTTATTGCCGGTTAAATTTAAATTTTAAATATAGAAATAATAAATAGTTACTTTTTCTGACAAAAATGACAAAATAAGTTGTAATAATTGAGTTCATAGCACACAGATTTTATTACTTGATAAATTGACAAAAATGAAGCCCAGCTCACATATCAAGAGGTAGAATGTCACAAATGTCCTCGTTACTAATATACGTTTGATACACCTTATACACGTCTAATACCCATTGATACACCTGATACATTTAATTGATACACTTGATGCACTCGATACTTCTTGATACACTCGATACCGAAACATACTAATATATGTTTGATACACCTGATACACTGCATATACATTTAGTATTATTCACATATACAATTGATTGATTAAATACACTTGATATGCTTGAAGTTCTACATATACACTTGATATATTATTGATATACACTTGTAAACTCGATTCATATACTTGATAATGATACACTGAGTTACATCATTTATATATTTAATAATACTCTAACGAACGGCATAAAATTTGAAAAAATGAAAATCACGTAGTAAGTATATTAACCAACTAATACATATAATATAGGTATACCACAACACTGACATACGAAACTGAGACAAAGTAAGACAAAAAAAAATTAATGTAAAAAAATAAAACAAAATCATTTGGAATCAAATTCAACTCAAAATACACATCGAAAAAAGTAAAAAAAAATTAAAGTTAAATTACTCTGATCAACAACCATTATATTATATTTCATATTACAATTATTGTACTATTGATATTTTAAAATTAAGATTAAGACAGAAAAAATAAATAATTTTTCTAGTATAAGAATAAACAAATAATTAGGATCTTAAAAAATGAAAGCATAAATAAATAATGAGTAGAGTGTTAAAAATAATGAGAGAAATAAGTTATTAAAGGGTAATTTAGGAATAATATTAAATTTATGATGATGAAGTGAAAATTTTGCCATATTTGTAAAATTCTAAAACAATCTGTTATAATTGTTATACCATATTCTCGAAATGCTATTATATTATATGCAATTTTCTTTCATTTAAAGCTTAGGCTCCAAAAGTATATAGAAATAAATAAAATGACAGAAATATATATGAATTATAACGTTTGGGACACAAAAAGGTAAGTTGGTTTCACATTTAACTCTTTGTGGTTGTGGACTTTGTGTCTTTTCATTGATTAAGAATATTGTTACTTTTTTTAATCATTCCCAAAAGCCTATAAACTTCTTTGAAAAGCACGTATGAATCACGTGAACAACACAAACATATTCTATATTTTGGAAAAAGAAAACAAAAACTACACTTGTAAGTGTAATTACGACTATCAATTATAAAATCTAAACTTTCGAACTTTTACAAACCTTAAAATTGGTCTTCGAGCTTAAAGTGGTGGTAGAAGTTGGACCCTTAGACTTCAAAATGATCAAAACATTGAATCCTCAAATTAATGTAATTTTACGTTTTTGTACATTAAACTCGATACTTTAGAAGTTGTTTTTATAATTTACCCTTAATTATCTTATAATCTGTGGAGGTGACAGAGTTCAACATTTGATCTCAAGACTGATAGCTAAATTTATGCTAGCCAAGTTATACTTAGGTTAACCACCGAATCAAACAATAAATAATTATAAATTTTGTTTTTAAACGTAAGAAAACAACTTGTTGGTCTCTCTGTTTTGATTCCAAATTCATTTAGTTATATAGTTTTAAGCTTAGTTATAATTTGGCCTCTGATTCCAAAACTGTATAAGGTTAAATTTTGTATCAATTTGATCTATATATTTAAATATTTAGGATTTTAACTTAATTTTTTTACCAAATACCCATTTTCGCCACTGGGATGATGACAATCTTAATTAATTGTAATTATTTTGATTTTTCAAATTAAACAATATACCTTAGCATGACAGGCTAATAAATTAGTATTTAGAAGAAGGAAAAAAAATTTGATGTTAAAAGTATAGATATTTAAATCTAGACACACATAAAAGCAATGTTTCTACGTTCTTTCATTTAGGGCGTATTTGGTAACATTCTTGTTTCATGTTTCTGATTTTTCGTTCCTTCATTTTTTAGATCAAGAAACAGAAATGTATTTGATAACTGTTCTTGATCTTGAAAAAAGAAACAGAAAATGTGTTTAATAATTGTTTCTTGTTTCTTGATTTTTTTTAGATTTTTATTTTATTTTATTCACATTTAATTCAATTAAACATCAAACAAAAATATATGTCCTCCATTAAGCATAAAAGTTAAAATTATCGAACCTAGATTGGAAAGTTTTTTTGTAATCTTATGAAGAACGAGATGAAGATTGAGATCTAAAGAACAGAGCTGGCGAGAGGAAGACAAAAACCCACGACGAAGAGGAGAACCGAAACCCACGGCAAAGAGGAAGACAAAAATTCACGGCTAAAACACAAATCTAGCAAAAACCCACAAATTCAGCGAAAATCCATAACGAAACACACAATTCACGCAAAGAGGAAGATGAAAACTCATATCCAATGAAGAGGAAGGTGTTGTGTAGAGGAAGACAATGAGAGATGAAGAGGAAGACAGTAAAGATGATGAAGACGATGAGAGGAAGAGGAAGAGGAAGAGGAAGAGGAAGATGATGATTATTTGGAAAAGACGATGGAGATACGAAGAAGAAAAAAGAAACCAAGTAGAGAGTGGTTATTTGGAAAAGAAGATGGAAATGAGAGGAAGAAAAGGAAAATCAGGAGAGAAAAATGAAATAGAAAAATAAATGAAAAAAAGGAAAAGGAAAACAATAAAAAAAATTGAGAAAAAGAAAAACAATGAAAAAAATTTGAGAAATAGAAAAAGAAAACCAATAGAAATAATTGAGAAAAAAAAACCAATAGAAATAATTGAGAAACAAGAATGGAGTAAACTACTTTTTTTTCCAATAATTCCTTATAAAATGAGAAACGTTTATATTTTTTTTAAAATGAGAAATAGAGAAGGTTACCAAACACGAAACAGAGAAGATTATCAAACACCTTTGTTTCTTAAAAAATGAAAACGAAAACAGAAAACAGAGAACCAGAACGTTACCAAACGAGCCCTTAATTTTCATATTTGAAAATGTCCGCACTACTTCTTCTTCGTAGCTAACATTTCGATACTAATTATCTTATATCACAAAATATTTAATGTTCTTTTTCTACGACGAACTTAAATAACTTTTGTACTGCAGTGAAAAAAATAAGATAAATTAGACCATAAAAAAGAGTTGGGACGTCTCCTAATCATTAAAAAAAGCAAAGAATTTAATTCTTCAAACTTTATAATTTCTACCAACTAAATTAACTAAATTTATTATTAGTGTTTGAGTGACGCCTATGACCCCAAGATTAAGCCTATAAGTCAGATTAAATTTAATAAGTGTATAAGTTAGATTAAATTCAGTTATATCAACCCTTTTCTAAGTGATTTGAAAGTGCTGCCTAATAACTTAAAATTAGTGAGAGTGAATTTAAAAAATGGGATTTTAAAAAAAATATAGCACATCCAATAAATATTTACATTGTATAGAATAATTTTAAAAACAAAAAAAGTTCACGAGTCCAAAATGAAAAATACCAAAAAATGTCCTAGTCAACATCAGATTAATCGGCCACATACCCGTGTGTAATTTTTCTGATACACGATCGTGTAGGTAGTATCAACGCAAATCATATAATTTTTTTAAAACAATGAGAAAAATGCTTCAAATCTAAACGATTATGTTGATCACGCTAAACGATTGTGTTAACTATGGTAAATAATCGTTTATATCATATCGACACGATCGTGTAGTTCTTTTTAAACGATAGAAAAATAACTTTAAATCTAAACGATCATGTTAACTATGGTAAGTGATCGTTTAGATCATATCACACAATCATGCAATCTTTTTTTAACCGATGGAAAAATGACTTCAAATATAAATGATCGTTTTGACTAAGGTAAACGATCATTTAGATCAATATCCACATGATCATGTAATTCTTTTAAAGCGATGCGAAAATAGCTTCAAATTTAAATGATCGTGTTGATAATATTAAACGATCGTGTTGTTCGTGTTGACTTGGCATACGATATTTAGATTGTGGGTGCAAATGGGTTGAGTTGGTAGACATTCTCAACCCAACTCATACTTTCGGGTTGGTTGGGTTGGCAACCCGAATTAATTTTTCAACCCAACTCGTAAAATACGTATTGGGTTGTTTTTTTTCTCCATTTACAACCCAACGATCATTTACTATGTTACATGATTGTTTACCTTTCTACCTTCAAACGACTATTTACTTTTTACATAATTGACTATTTTTCATACAATCGTTTAACTTCCTACACGAATAGTTTAACAAAATACTCATAACTTTACTTTTATTAAATAAATAACATATATAGTTAATTAATTGATTCGAGTTGGGTTGGGTTGAACATAATTTTTCAACCCCAACCCAATTCGAACAAAATAAAAAAACTAAAATTTTCAATTCAACGTTGTCGGGTTATTCAAGTTGGACTTACAACCCTAGTTTGGATTATATGAAAGTGATATTTAAATGATATTGATATTATAGAAGATGAGCTGGAAGAAAGAAAGAGAATATGAAAAAAAAATATATATATACTCAAGAAAAATTGGAAGAGGAGTTAAAGAAATTTGGTAGAGAAGATGAATAAATCGAGAAGTGGGGAGAGAGAAACATAAGAGCAAATATGAAATTTATGAAATATATATTGTTGGCTTTATGGGTTTTATTGTTTTTATTATCAAGATCGTAAATATTTTGGTTTGAAAATTAAACTAAAAAATACTTCTTACATGATCGGCTAACTTTCCATACAATCGTTTAATTTTCTACTTGATAGTTTAACAAAATACTCATAACTTTACTTTTATTAAATAATATAATTAATTAATTAATTAATAATTCAGCCGGTTGGACTGAGTTGAATCGAATTTTCCAACCCAACTCAAAACCTAACCTAAATTGAAAAAAATAAAAGTTTCATCCCAACGTTGTTGAGTTATTCGAGTTGAACTTACACCCCTAGTTTAGATTATATCATAGTAATGTTTAAATATTTTAAGAGAGGAGTTGGAATAAAGAAAGAGAATACGAAGAAAGAAGGAAAAAATGAATAAAAATATAATAAAAAAATATGGAAGAGGAGTTAAGAAATTTGGAAGAGAAATCAATAAATGGAGGAGAGAGAGAAATATAAGGGCAAATATGAAATTTATGAAATATATAGGAATAGTTACAAATTTAGCAATTAAATTCAAAATAATTAAATATATACCAATATTTTAAAAAAATTGTAAATGTAGCCAAATTTGTTAAATTCTATCAATGATATAAGTCTATAAATGATAGACGATGTTGTAAATATTGATCAAGTCTATCAACGATAATTTTGCCATATTTATAACTTTTTTTAAATGTTGAAACGACTATACATTACAATTAACATCCGATTTATAGGCTTTTTGTTTTTATTATCGATTCCGTAAATATGTTTGTTTGAAAATTGTTAAAAAACCAATTTAGTTAAATAAATGTTTTTTTTTAAAAAAAAGACAGACCAATAAGAGGAAGACAGATGTACAAAATCTTAGAAGGAGAAGCTCATTTGAGGACAAAAAAGAGTGAGTGGAGTGAGAAGAAAGAAGAGTCACGAATATTGCTGACTGTGCAACAAATGTACATTTGGCACCAATCAAAACCTATAAACCCTTATCCAAAAATCAATAATCTCATCTCTTCTTCATTGTTCTTCCCCAATCCAAACCCCAACCATTTTCCTCCACACACACACTCAGATACACAAATCCTTCCAACAATATTCTATACCCGCTTCCCAATTCTCATTGCATTTCACAATCATTATTCTTACTCTCTTACTACCTCCATCAATGGCTTCCACCTCCTGTTTCCTTCACCACCACGCCCTCACCGCCGCCGCAAGATCCTCGTCTTCCCCACGCCAGGCCGCCCTGCCCAAGTCTCCCCAGCTGCTCGTCTGCCGTGCCCAGAAGCAGCAACCCGCTCAGGAGGAGGAAGGCGGTGTTGTCTCTCGTCGATTGGCTCTCACTGTCCTCATCGGCGCCGCTGCTCTTGGCTCCAAGGTTTCTCCGGCTGATGCTGCTTATGGAGAAGCTGGTAATTCAATTCACCCTCTTGAGAATTTGATCAAGCATCTTGTGCAATTCACTTGAAACCCTTTGAAACTTGTTGCTTTTGTTTGTTCTGTTTTACCTTTATTTTGGATTTGGTGTTTTTTGCTGGTTCTATCTTATGCTATAGATGGTTTGAAAGTTTTAGTATTAAGTTATTGTGATCCTAATCTTGAAATCCATGTTGAGGAAGTGATTTAGTGAGCTGTTCTTTATTGTCTTTTATTTTTAGGTTGAAACCCACTTGGAATTCAAAAATGCATGCTCTTAGACAATTCCAATGATATGCATTGACTTAGTAGCAAGAGCAACTCTGTTTAGTAATCTTTTGATTGTTTACTCTACTTAGGCTGTTTTTGGGAGTGGGATTTTATTATTTGTTGTATAGTCTATTTGTAACGGAAATCTGGCTTTTCATTGATATTAAAAATGCAGCCAATGTGTTTGGAAAGCCAAAGTCCAACACAGATTACTTGCCATACAGTGGAGATGGATTCAAGCTTTCAATTCCTTCTAAGTGGAATCCAAGCAAAGAAAGGGAATTCCCAGGCCAAGTTCTTAGATATGAAGACAACTTTGATTCCAACAGCAATCTTAGTGTAATTATCAACCCAACTGACAAAAAATCCATCAAAGACTTTGGCTCCCCTGAAGAATTCCTTTCCAAGGTAGCACTCTTCCTCACATTTCAACTCTCAACTCTATTTTCACCTGTTACATAGTTCTTTATAATATTTTTCGCGCACGCATTGTTTCAAATCAATTATATCTCGATAGGAATTTTAAAATAGTTAGAACTTAATATCATTTCTTTCATGTTTAAAATTACTTTCTATCACTTTCATAATTCAACATGTTTAGAGTGATTTTTCACTGTGATAAAAGTAATTTTATTCTTCTCAAATATGTTCTTACCTATTTAGTTGATGGTGCGGATTTGGTGGGACTTCAAAATTGAAGCACAGTGGAGGGCGTTATAAAAGTTAATTTCACTGTCTACTTGAAATCATTAATTGCAGGCCTATGCTTCTTGTAGTGAGAATTCCTTTAGTTACTGTTAATTAAATAGCCCCAATCAGATAAACGAACTTTTAAGAAACAGCTACTCAAATTAACTGAACTATTTTCTTAGGAAAAGCAAAAAACAACTCCCTACAGCCACTATAATTCTTGATGTTTGATAACTATGTGGCTGTTAGACTATTTCATGTCAGATTTGGTCTGAAACTAGACAAGAACATTTAATTCATATGGCTTAAATTGGCCTTTGCAGGTTGACTATTTGCTGGGAAAGCAAGCTTACTTTGGAAAGACTGCTTCTGAGGTAATTTTACATAAGGCACATTATATATAGAGTTAACAATTGATGCACTCTTAATGCAACTGATACAAACTTAAACAGAACAAAGCAACAACAATTACCGTTTCGGAAACAGAAAACTAAATCATTATTAGATGTGACCTAAATTTTCCACTTTAAGTTGGTATTGGTCCAAATAACATCTTTTAAGTGAATCAATCCAATTTTCACTCAAACAAGTATTGAAATCGATCAGGGTGGGTTCGACCCGGATGCAGTAGCAACAGCAAACATATTGGAGGCTACAGCGTCCAACGTGAATGGAAAGGACTACTACTTCGTATCTGTGTTGACAAGAACTGCAGATGGAGATGAAGGTGGGAAGCATCAGCTGATCACAGCAACTGTGAATGATGGAAAGCTTTACATTTGCAAGGCACAAGCAGGAGACAAGAGGTGGTTTAAAGGAGCAAGGAAGTTTGTGGAGGGTGCAGCTAGTTCTTTCAGTGTTGCTTAAGAAGAGAGAGAGCAATGTTGTTTGATTAGTAATGTGAGCGAGAGAGAGAGAGAGAGAGGTGTTTGTTGTATATTTTGGAGAACATTACCTTAACCAATGAAAGGGATTGTCAATGTGTTGTGTTGAGATGTTCATGACCTTTATTTTTTTGGTTCTCCATAAAATTGTTTTAAGGGTTGGGTGAATGAAGCTTTTAGAAGGAAGGAGATATTTCTTATTCTCTTCATCTCTTTCCCATCATTTATACAAATAGTCAAATTTATTTGAAAATGGTTAATAATTACATTTCGTTAGCCATAGTTTCCATTTCATTACATGTTAACTCGTATATATCAAGTGTTCTAATATAATTTAGTCTATCTATAGTTTCATCTCATAGATTAGTTTAGTTAGTGTTGTTAGCTTGAAGTTAATTAATAGCATTAAGAACTACTCTTAACATAAACAAAACTCAGTGATAACCTTTCATCTATTATCACCCCTATCCTTGTATTTGAAGTTCCAACTCTGTCAGACTTTGAACAACTTCAACTTTTATTTTTGGACTTTGTATTTTATTTTCATAATACCTTCGAACTTTGAAATTGTTCAACCATTCCCTCGCGTCATTTATCTATGGCCCTTATTGACCAACAAAACTAATCTACGATGATGAATTGTATCTGTGACACTCTACAATGCAAAAGTAAAATATAATATGCATGAATGTACATATACACACCAGTTTGAGCTTGGATTTGGAGAGAAAACACCTAAACCTTCCTTAAATTAAGGTTTAATCTCATACTCTACATTTAAATGAAAAACACACATCGTCAAATACAACAAAATATTTTATAATATGGTAGGTAAATCTGGGGTTAGATCATTTCTGGAAAGTTTCAACTAAATCTTATAAATATGTTAGCAATTTGTTACCAAAAGCTCATTGTGATATTAAATTATTATTTTATTAACATGCTTGAATATATTAAAGTTCTGATTGGAATAACTTACTATTACTTTAATAAAAGTAAATTAATGTTAGTTCTCAGTAAAATTGATTATTATTTTTGAAAAAGATGTAATAGAAACTCTAAAGGATAAAATTAGTCATTTTATTTGGAGAAAATTAGAAGTTAGTTGTTATGATTTACAATTAGAATATAGTTAGTATGGTTGAATAAGAGTTTTCGACTCTCCGTCATTGTTTATAAATTTTTTGAAAGGCATATGGCGACTGAATTTTGGGTGCAGACTATTATAGTATGTGTTTAAGGTCCACATTATTATAATGTGTTATTATAATATGTGTTTGAGGTGAAAGACTCTTATAAATCGGATTTTTCACTAATGTTTTTTGGAATACATATATATTGTACATGAAATAAAGTTTTTTTTTCAAATAATATTAAATGCCAACATGAGCTTAGCACACGTCTGTGTTCGTGTGGATAAGAGGTCCCAGATTCAAATTCCCACCTCAACATTTATTACAATACATTTGCAAAAAAAAAAAAAAAAAATTGTATAAAAGTATTTAAATACTGTTTTATGTTTATTTATACTATTTACGTTTTCATGTTTAAACTTCTAAACTTTACATATTTTATTAATATTACAAGTTTGGGTGAATTTAAATTTTAATAATTTTGATCTATATGATAGTAATATTATTAAAAAAATTTGAAAATTTGAAAATTTGTTATTATTATATTTTTAAAATCTTTCAAATGTCCATTGTCATGTTAATCTTTATAAAAAATATTACATTCTTTTAATTTTTCAATGTTATGTAGATTTTTATCTAATTTTTCAATTGAGCCGAATCTTTAAAGATATATATAAATAAAATTTATTACATATTTTTCTTGTGGCATTATTAAAATTTGTAAAACATATAATAACTCTTCAACAATGAAAAACAATTATAGATGAGAAATGAAAGAGGAGTAGAATAGTCTTAATTATTATAATATCTTTTGGACCAAACGTCAATAGTGCTAAAATAGTCACTCCACTCTCGTTAATGGTACGAGGGCCAAACATCCATTACATTGTAACCTTTAAGATTATATTCAAAACACGTCAAGCAAATTTACCATTTAACTTAATTTTTTTGAACACATGAGAAAAAAATAAAATGAGATAGTTGCAAATTTAACCATTAAATTCAAAATAATTAAGTATATAACAACATTTTTAAAAAATTACAAATATAGCACAATTTGTTAAATTTTATCAATGATAGTGTCTATCACTGATAGATCATGTTATAAAAATTGGTCTATCACCGATAAATCATATGAGTCTACCAACGATACAAGTCTATCAACAATAATTTTACTATATTTATAATTCTTTTAAATGATGCTATATACTTAATTATTATTTTGAAAATGGTAATCCAACCCCATTTTATTTGAAAAGATTCGGAATTTGGAAATATTTGGGCCTACAACCGGGTAGGGTGCATGAGATGAGTTGGGCAATGGCCCATTTCATACATAGAAAGGGGTGAAGAGAGAAGAAGAAGTTACACGGCTGATGAAAGACGATGGAAAAGCAAGCGCCATCGATACATATTAGGGCACCACTCAATGTTTCAAATGTTAGTCTCTGTCTCCTGTCTTTCTTCTACTTTTAAGTTTTCTTATAACTGAGGAAAAGAAAAGAAAAGAAAAGAAAAGAAAAACCCAGTAGGAGGAGGAAGGAAGAAGCTTCAGCTAGAGAAGTAATGACGAAGAAGAAGCAGAAGAAGGGGGTGCAAAAGCCTAAATGTAAACTAAATTCAAACGTGGGTTCTGCAATTACGCAAGCTCTCCAACGGTTTTGCCTGACCCATGACGAAGGTAAATTGGAAATCATGACTCAGATTGAGAAATGAGAAGAAGATGGAGTTTTTCAACTGTGTTCATGTTATATTCCAACGGAATGATTTAAATAATTTGTGGGTTTTAATGGGACTTGTGATTTTGGTTGCGGGTGATTGCTTCTTCTTTCGTTTGTTCATTTTTTTTTTCATTTATCAAATATCACGTGGGAGCTTCAAAGCAGGGACTGCTTGTTTGGCTATGTTGGTTGCTCCTGAGTAGTTGGTCAAGGCATTGGAAATTGAAATTGGTTTTGAGTATGAATTTCTTAAGAAGGCTATTCAATGGACAAAAGTGATCGGAAATCTGAAATTTGAGTTTATTGCGATTGATTCGTCCTAGCTTATCAAAACTAATCATATAGATTCTTCTATAATAACGGGCATGGTTCCTTTTTCTCTTTGAAAAACTTCTGCCGACGTCTCACAATGGCAAAATCTAATTGCAGAAAAACAATCTAGCCTTTCTAGGTATGAACTAGAGATTTTCTGCCTTTTCAGCTGTAGAGTTGCAACTTTTTGATAAGAAAGGAGGTTTCAGGGTCGTTAAAAACACACTGGAGGAATGCCCAAACTAGTGTTTTTGTGAAGTCTATGTTTTCACCTCTTCCAATAGATTAGTTTAGTTAATTTATCTTTCAAAATTTCTTCAGTATTTACGAGATTTAGCATGTCTGGTGTAGATATGGATTATAAGTCAAACTTTACTGGCCTTTTTATGCTGGGACCGACAATGAACTTGGTGTTAGATGTTATGGGTAACATGACTTGGATGATTGTTGGCGATTTGTTTCTTAAGTGTAGCAATAATCATTTTAATCTTTCTCTATAGTCTATATTCTATCTTCCTTTTTTCCTTTCTCTCTTTCTTTATTTTTTAATGAGAAACATGGATCATAATCTTCATTGTTGGGATGAAATTACAAAAAGGCAACAAGAGTCATGAGAGATCGCACAGTGCTACTCCATTGTGAGATAAGAGAACTAAGATTGTAATTACAAAAGTAAGATGCGAGTTTACACTAAGAAAGAGTTGTAAACAGAAGGTAATTAAAAAGTTGTATGAAGTCCATTTCCTTGTTCTCAAAGATGTGAGGATTTTGCTCAATCCACAATGGCAGTGGGAAGGCTCAGACGATGAAAGTCCATAAAATCTCCTCGTACTTCTTGAATGGACGATCATTGAGCAGCATAGTCAGAAGAAGGGGACTAAGTGATAATTGAATGCATTCTTGATTTTCTTCCAAAAAACTTGCACAAAATCACAACTAACTAGTATGTAAGAGATTCTTCACTTTTACAGCGAAGAACGCATCAACTAGGGGGAGATACTATCCATGCAGCTTTTTTTAATCGATCACATTTCTTCAAACTCTCAACTCTTTATTGTTCCTCATGCAAGATTTTTCTCCCATGTACAGATATACTAATATTGGGGTCTGTTTTTATCTGTTGTTTAATTAGCCAATATATGGATGTTTCATGCAGTTTTCACTTTTGAAGCTGATCTTTCGAAGCGTGAACGTGCTCTTGTGCATGAAGTGTGCAGGAAAATGGGTATGACATCGAAGAGTTCTGGGTAAGTTTCAATTAGCAATGTCTCCCTTGAGTTTAGATGGCATCTAGTCATATATAGTATAGCTATTTAAAGTAACTTCATATTCCTGGAAGGAAATTTTCCCCACATTTGAGAAGGCATCTAGTTATGTACTGGTATCTATTCTTGGAATGGAGTTTTTTCTGTGCATGTAGAATGTCTTTGGCCCCTATAATATTTTGCTTTGGGTTTCTCAGTTTCTCTTCTCTTTGTAGGCATGGAGACCAACGACGTGTGTCTGTATATAAATCCAAACTGCAAATGGAGACAGTGAAATTTTCTGAAAAAACCAAAACTGTTTTGGACGACTTGTTTAGTATGTATCCTCCTGATGATGGAGAGTTGGGCAAGGAGACAGTTGGGAACCACCATAAAAAGGCTGATAAGCCAAGGCGTAGGAAAGATGACATTTTCTGGAGGCCGTCAATGACCAAGGAAGAGCTAACGAAGAAAGTGGGATCATATACTTTGAAGAATGTTGCTAATATGAAAAAGGTTTCTTTGAGTACATGAACAAAAGTGATGAAGTTTACTGGTTTTATGCTGTACCATCATCTCTCTTTTAGTTTTTCTTACATAGGAAACTTACCTGAAGTTTAAAGGTTATCATCTTAATACCAAAGTAGCTGATAGTGAACTTTTGATACTTTTCTTTTTGTAGATCTCAGAGAGATCTAAGCTTCCAATTGCTTCATTTGAAGATGTTATTACTTCAACAGTTGAATCTCACCAGGTTGCTTTTAATATACAACTCTATTCAAATTACTTATCATCTTTAGACTGCCAAAAAAACTCCATTGTTCTTGTGCATTTTTTTACATGGTTTTTTGGAGCTAGTGTTGGTTGGTCTCTGGTTTCCTTACTTAACCATTGCATCAATTTCTATCCCAATAACTGCTTGATCATTGTTTTAAGCAGGTTGTTCTCATATCTGGTGAGACTGGGTGTGGAAAGACAACGCAGGTTACACATTCTTTTTCTTTAATGATTGCTATTTATGTATTTTCCCCTTTGAATTCATCATTGCTTGCTTGCCTAATGCTCTGTTTTGGATGCAATGAATTATTTTCTAATAGGTATATTCGTCCCGTCTTTTGTCCCATATATGAGTTGCATGGTTTGTTGGCATTCTATGTACTTTTTTACATCCCACCTTTTTAGACAAGAATTAGGAAGAAACAGATGTGAAATTTGAATGAGATATCCATCCCTTGCTCCACCAATGACATCCTCATGAATCACCTTAGGCCTTAGGGGTTTGGACCATTTCATGTTTCTAAGCTCTGTTTATCTTCAAAAAAAGAAGAAAATAATCACCCCTTGAGCTAGTATCCACTTGTTCCATAGGGAAATCTGGTCCTCCACAAATTAGCAGCTGGCACAGGTATATATATCCTGCTGATTTTGTTTTGCATTTTGAATGTGGACCAAGGAAAATTATGATACTCATTACAATGTTGTTTATCTTTGACGGTATTACCACCATAAAGCTTGATGATCTTTCATGTTTTGTATAGGTCCCTCAGTTTCTTCTGGATTATATGTGGGGTAAGGGAGAGACGTGTAAGATAGTTTGTACCCAACCTCGACGAATATCTGCTGTATCAGGTTAGCTCTATTTATTACCTTTTTTCTGTCTTTTTTTCTTTTGAAATTATTTTTTCCCGGACATTACTATTATTAGTTGTTTTACTTCCATTTCTTTGAATGTTGTCTTCTTCTGTTTTAGTTTCTGAGCGAATCTCCTATGAAAGAGGAGAAAATGTTGGAAGTGATATTGGATACAAGGTATTTTTCCTGCCGGTTATTTACACCAAAAGATATCTACGTAGCTAGCTCATGTAGAATATTATTATCCTTTGGAGTTTCAGTGAGGGGATCAGTTTTGGTCAATTTCTCGAAGTAACTGATGTTGTGAAGATGTTTATGATGAAAACATGATAGGACTTTATCAATTCAATTGCTTTGTTCTTGCTGCTCTGCTTGTATGATCTGTCTATGTGTATGTGTCTATTGTTTGGAGTTTAACTGGATTGCAATTGTGAAAATTTCTTATTTTATAGCTTATTTTGAGAATTTATACAACGGAAAGTTATTTCGTAATAAGCAAGGGGCACTTTTGGAATTCTCCACTTAAATATATGGAGATGTATACAACATCATGTTAATTTTGTTTTCATGAACATTACATCTGGTGACATTTTCTTTTTCTTTTTTTTTTTCATAATGGAAGATACGACTGGAAAGTAAAGGTGGTAGACACTCATCAATCGTACTCTGTACGAATGGTATTCTCTTAAGGGTGCTGATTTCAGAGGGGTTGGGCAAATTAACAATGGAAGCCTCCAGAAAGAGTAGGAAAAATGTTGTGTCTGACTTAACTCACATTATTGTGGTATGTATTCTATTTCTTGCTTGTGGGTTTTGTCATTTTCTTTGCCACATTGTGTATGGTTTTGTTGCTCTAAACTGGTAGGATCTACAGCTGGAAAATTTGGTGCAGTTTAGTGTACTTTTGAATTTTGGGGTGTGTTTTGCTCCCGATTTAAGTTACATACCAACTTTTCACCATAAGCTCATTACCTTTTTTATTTGGATAACATATAGAAGAAACTTGAAGAAGATAAAGAGGTGCAACTTAGCTAAACAGAGAACCTTCCCATAAATTATCTAAGATTCTCACTCGACGACAATTATTGGGGATCCCATGGTTGATAAGTTCAGAATAGCGAAGCAAAATGGAAGATCTCCTTGCTTTTTAAGGGAGGGTGGGTCTCTTTGATTACTTTGGTCCTTAATGGGCTCCCTTTGTACTTCTTTTCCATCCTCAAAGCTCATAAAGGTTTTATTAAAACATGGAAAAACGTATTGAACTATTTATGATTTTCTTAGGATAAATGGCTTCTGAGACAAGTGGTAACTGGTATTTACGGGGAAGGACCACTTGGATGGAGAGATTTTAATACCCAAGGGAAGCTCAAATGATCGACCTTGGTTTGAATCACTAATAGAACTCCTTTGTTTGACAGATTCACTAGTTTCAAAGTTGGTAATGGGCAGTTTATTAGTTCCTGATATGATGTGTGTGTTGGCTCCTCTCCTCTTTAAGATGGTTTCCAGATATTTTTAATCTCTTTAAATTGGGGTGCTATGGTGGCTGATTGTTGGGATAACGATCTGGGAACTTGGGTTCTAAGTGTTAGAGGAGACATTTTGATAGAGAGGTGGACAATTGAATGGTTTGACTATTAAATATGGAGGTTGTCTTTGGCGTGTTTGAGCATGTCCTCCAACGTTCAATTATTAAAAAAAACAAGGCATGCTGAATTGTGTGTCTGACTTGTGCCTGGCATGTGCTCGAGTTTGTCATGTGTTGAATACCTATAGATATCTACACTTCCTAAAAAAAGAAGTATTTGTGGTTCCTATTTCATTAGAAACTCCCTGATCACCCTATCTCTCGAGTCTTTTCTCAAGATCAAATTTCATTCTTGATTATTGAAATTTCAACCATCTTTGATTAAAACATCTTTTTTATATTATAATCACGTATTGTTGTTGGATCTATCCTTTTATTTCAATCACGAACAAAATGTTTCTATTACGAAAAAAAAAAAAAAAAAGGAAAAACTCTACAACAAATTATGCAAATCCTTAGACATAAATCTAGAAAGAATGCACCAATGCAATAAACAAGATAAAGGACTGAGTGTCTTTGAACATTTTCTAAAGGACTCTCATGTAAAACTTTCCATACAAAAAACTTTGCCTTTCTAGGAATTTTAATTCCTGATGGTAGAGACTATTTGTGGTAGAAAAGAGATAGACACCAAAGAAAGAAGAATCTATGAGAAAAACTACTTGAGCTTCAGGCAACCATTTCAGTTGATAACGTAGTTGCTTATGATCCCCTTCCTTCTAAAAAACATTTTTCTGTCATGAAATGCCTAACTATTTGATGATCTGAAAAGGAAGGATGGATTTTTCCTGTGAAGGTCATCATTTCATCTTATAAGATTGTAAAAAGAGGAGGCTGCACGAAAGATAGGCCCAATCAAATTCAAGGGACCACCAAAGGATGCATACGAAAATTTCAAGGGACCACCAAAGGATGTATACGAAAATTTTAATGCAAGTACTTGTAGAAACAAAAATCATAAAGTGGTCTAATTTTTGGAAACGGTTAGAAATAGTGTTAGAAATAGTGGGCTTAGGTCATGTTGAAAGTCCAAGAGTACTTAAGATTTACCTTTTTATTATTTTAATAAGGCTCGTGTTGCCTATAAATGTTCTCCCCTGTTTATTTTTATTATCATAAGAAAATAATAAAAAACATTAGCATCATGGTTTTTGACCCTATACTAATGTTTCGAAATTTGTGTTTGTTCTACGTCTCTACTTTCAATATTGTATCAGAGTAGAACATTCAAGAAACCCTAGATGATCAAGCACTTGATGGAACCCTAGCAAAGGGGACAACCATTGACATTAGTGTTGTTGTTGCTGCTCGAATCATTGCTGCCATGGATGAGTGGTTCCAACATCTTCAGAACCCACTGGCCAACGAACCACAACCCTCTGGCATCTAGAACCCTTCAGCCGCATAGGTTCTGCATGCATCGTCAGTTCGAATTTCTCCATACTCGTCGCCATTCGTTCTTTAGTCAATACCTCTCGTGCTGTCGACCGCGCCTACACCTATACGGTATGCACCATCTTCTGCCTTCACCCAGTTGGTTCATGCACCGCCGCACGCGCTGCCGACAGGACTTCTTCAGCTGCCCATTCTTGTTCAGTTTCTTCTTGTTGTTTTGGTTATGCCACCTCTTGCTAGGTTAGCCACAAACCTTAGTGGCTGCCTCGAGTTTGGAAATCTTCAAACCCACTCATCTTTTGAGGTAGGTGAGTCCTCAACGCAGTCAAAGGCCCATGAGCAGGGCCTGTCTCCTGGTTTCACTAAAAATCAGCTGGGTGTGCTCCGACAGCAAATTGACCTCACCAGTGTATGTATTATGAGAATCCGATAGCCTTGCTCCCTACTTTGTTTTCTTCTTATGTGTCTAATCCAGTGACATAATCTACCAGATATTTTTTCGAGGAGAAATTGAATGGTCAAATCTTTTTCGTGGTCCCAATCGATTAAAATGCTCCTTGAAGGGCGCCACAAGTTTGGTTTTTTGACAAGGGAGGTACCTCGTCCTACACCAGGAGACCCTTAGGAACGATATTGGAAAGGGAGGATTCTTTTATTTGGTCCACAATGATCGACACTATGGAACCACAGATTGGCAAGCCTATATGGCATGCTGCAACTGCTAAAGATATTTGGGATAAAACTTAGAAATTGTATTCCAAGCGTCAGAATGCCTCTCATTTATACACTCTGCAAAAACAAGTTTACGAATGCAAACAAGGGACAATGGATGTGACATCCTTCTTTAACAGACTCCCTTATTTGGCAGGAAATGGACCTATGCAGAGAAATTGTCTGGAATTGTCTCAGCGATGGAATACAGTACTCCAGGATCGAGGAGGTTGACAGGATATATGTTTTTCTTTATGGTCTCAACCCTAAGTTCGATATTGTTTGCGGATGATAGGGGTTAGAGACCTATATCCTCTCTATGGAGGTTTGCTTTGAGGTTCGCCTTGAGAAGGATCGTACCAGTGCTATGAGTAATCTAATGATTTCTACTACTGATTCCACTGCCTTTAGTGGAAGGTCCCCTAGTCATGCAGGGAGAAGCATAATGGAAAACTAATCCTGTTTGTGAACATTGCAAGAAATAGTGGCATACCAAGGAGTAGTGTTGAAACTACGTGGTCTTCACCCAAGAGGTAGAAACGTCCTTCCAACAACAATAGAACATAGGGCGAGCTTATGTGAGTGAGTCTGCTAACCCCTCTCAGCCATCCCAGTCTGACTACACTAGAAGCTATTGCCTAGTCAGGTATACGGTATACCTCAGTCCCTTAGTCTTATTAGTGTTAATGGAAAGAGTCCTTAGATTCTGGACTCTGGTGTCATAGATCATTTGACAGGTTCCTCAGGACATTGTGTCCTATATTCTGTGAGCTGGAAATAAGAAGATATGTATAACATATGGCTTTTTGGCTCCTATTGTCGAGAAGGGGTTGATTTTCCTTGTTGAAGGGTTGACTTTACACAATGTGTTGCTTGTGCCCCAAATTTTCTATAATCTATTGTCTATAAGCAAGATTACTTGTGAATTAAACCAATTTTATGGTTTTAGGACTTGACATTCTTACCTGATTCAGTTTCTTTTTAGGACTTGAGCTCGTGGTGGATAATTGGCACTGCCTAGCACAGTAGGAGACTCTACTTGCTTGGTGATGATGCCTCCTCTAGTAGCATTTTTAGGACATCTTTCAATCTATGAAATACTTATTTCTTCATCTTTTTTCGGAAGTTGATATTTCTACCCTGTCTTGGGATGTGTGTATTCAGGTTAAACAACATCGAGTCTCCTTTTCCTTACAACCATATAAGCCATCCCAACCTTTCACTCTTGTCTTACTTAGTTAGGTTAGTTCTTTGTTGATTGTCCCAATTGTTCTTTCTTTGAGAATTCTTTATTTTCTTGATCTCTTCACTGTCCTCAATCTTGGAAGCTAAGGAGATGGCATCTGAAAGAAAAGTTAAAGGATGTAAGTTTACAATATCTTTAATCTCATCCCAACCTTTCACTCTGTTTCGGGAAGATTATTTCGAGCACCAAGTCGATAGAATTCTTCTGTATAATCCATGATGCTTCGTGAGCCTTGATGACATTGTTGATACTGATTGTAAAGTAGTTGCTGATAGTTGATTGGCAAGAATCTTTTCTTCATTAGATGTAACATTTTTGGCCAACTTCTTATTGATTGTTTATCGAATAATCGTCTATTGTTTTTAACTGATCCCACCAAGCGCTTGCGCCACCTTGAAGTTTGAGAGCAACTAATCGGACCTTCTTGTGTTCGGGTGTATTGGCATAGTCGAAAAAATTTTCTATGTTCTTGATCCAATCAAGAAACTTCTCCTCGCCCATTCGACCATGGAAGGTAGGGAGATCCACTTTCATACGTATTTTTTGATCTTCTTGAAAGTATGGTCGAAGTCCAAGCCTTTGTTGAGGTTCTTGATGATTGTTCAGTAAGTTGTCTTCATTGAAAGAGTTAGAATCGTCTAAGAAATGTCCAGGTACGTTGTTTCCATACAATTGGTTATTATGGATGTGAATAGGTTGATTTGTTAGTCGTTCTTGGTTTACAGCAAGGTTTCTTGGTCTTTCTTGGTTTGCTGCAAGTGGGTTTCTTGGGGGCTGAATTGCTTCTTCTAAAGGTTGGACATGAAATCGGGTAGAAAGGTTTGTTAATTCTACTAATGATTGCTGTATATCCGACTGCCCTTTTCGAAGTTCTTCAACAACTTGTTCTACCAACTGAAAGCGTTGGTTGAAGGAGGCCTCCGTGTCCATGGATAAGAGTGGTAGGATCCAAGTTTTTTGAGGGAAGGGTGAGCTAGGATCACGCTCTGATACCAATTGATGCAGTAATTGCAAAGCTAGGAAATCTTTTTGTATAATGCCTTTTTTAGATGATTTATTAATGAAAATGAGAAGCCTTTTTATAGGCTGGAGATTACAAGAGTTGTTAAACTAACTTGGGTTTGAGTTAGTTTATTTATAACTAACTCAATATACAAAATTGGTAATTCAAATAACTAATCTTAAACTATAAAAATGGTTATTCAAACCCCTCCTCTAGGATAAAACTCAAGAAACATCAAGAAGGGGGATGTTCTACATCAGTTTTCTTCATCTCCAACAAGTCTAAGGTCATCTCTACGTTTCGAGATTTTTATCACACTGTAGAAATGTAATTCAATGCAAAGATTGCAATCCTACGTACTGATAATGGTTGTGAGTTTCAAAACCACACCCTTAATGAGTTTTTGTCCTCTAAAGGAATTGTTCACCAAAGTTACTTTGCTTACACCCCTAACAAAATGGGGTTGCCGAGAGAAAGAACCGTCACCTTTTGAAAGTTGCTTGTTCACTTATGCTGTCTACTTCCCTTCCTTCCTATTCATGGGGCGATGCTGTTTTCACTGTAGCTCATCTCATCTCATCAACTGGATGCCTTCCCGTGTCCTACAGCTCCAGACTCCCTTAGACTGTCTTAAAGAATCCTATCCATCCACTTGTCTCATCTTTGATGTCCCCCTTCGAGTGTTCGGGTGCACAACCTATGTTCATAGTCACAACCCTAACCAAACTAAATTCACCCATCGGGCTCAGGCTTGCATGTTTCCAATAGGCTATAAATGCTTGCACCCATCCTCACGTAAATACTTTGTCTCCATGGATGTCACCTTTCTTGAGGATCATCCTTTCTTTCCTGTTAGCCTACTTCAAGGGGAGAGTGTGAGTGAGGAGTCTAACTATGTGGTTCCCTTAGAGTCCACCTATCCTACTCTTGGTATCTTACCAGACCCAAATCCTCATAGTACAGTCGTACCTACAGACCAAGTTCCCTGGAAAACATACTATAGGAGGAATCTTAGAAAGGAAGTTGGGTCTCTTGCTGTTCAGTCGGACCCGGTCTAGAATTCTGAACCTTTACGAGATCAAGGTATGACTGATTCCATTAACTCACATATTAATAACAGAATGACAAGTCGAGATGAAGTCCACTAACACACATAATGACAATAAGGTGGGTGAGAATGACGAGTCTGAGAATAACGAATCCAAGACAGTTTTTCTTGAAGATATGGTCGAGGAGGGCAATGTTGATGAGGTCATTACAGATGGAGAGGACAGGGTTGATGAGAATGAGGTTGTTGCATAATCTACTAAAGACAAAACCAAGTAGGACCATTTAGAAAACATTAGTAAATATGATCTTTACCTTGATCTTCCTATTGCCCTGAGGAAAGGTACTAGGTTCGGTACAAAGCACTCAATTTCTAACAGTATTTCGTACAAAAATCTTTTACCGCGGTTCAAAGCCTTCACTGCCAACTTGACTCTACTACGATATCCATGAATATCCACCTCGCCTTAGAGTGCCCGTAAGTGGAAGACTTTTGTCATGGAAGAAATGAGAGCCCTGGAAAAGAACAAGACTTTGGATCTCTGCCCACTTCCTAAGGGACAGAAGACCGTGGGATGCAAATGGGTGTTTGCACTCAAGTACAAAGCAAAATTGGGTCAAGTTAGTTGCAAAAGGGTTCACTCAAACTTGTGGGATCGACTATTCTGCAAATTTTTCCCTGTTGCAAAGTTAAACACTATTAGAGTCTTATTGTAAAGTTAAACACTACTAGAGTCTTGTTGTCCCCTGTATCAACTTGATGTTAAGAATGCATTATTGAATGGAGATTTAGAAGAAGTGTATATGAGTCCTCTGGTTTTGAAGTGGAGTTTGATAATTATGTTTGGAAGCTTCAGAAGTCTTTGTACGAGTTGAATCAGTCACTGAGAGCTTGGTTTGACAGGTATACCACTTTTCTCAACTCTCATGGGTACAATCAAGAGCACTCTGATCACACTTTGTTCATAGAAGTCTCTAAGACTAGGAAAATTACAGTATTGATTGTCTATGTTGATGACATTGTGTTATCTGGGATGACACCGTTTGAATCATCCAATTAAAGAAAAAGATGGGGGATGAGTTTAAAATTAAAAACTTGGGAAATCTGAAGTACTTCTTTGGGATAGAGGTTGCTAGATCTAGAGAGGGCATCTCCGTGTCCTAGTGAAAACACCCTTGATTTATTAGCTGAAACATGTATGATGGGATGTCGTCCTGTTAATACGCCCATTGAGTTTAATGCCGAACTCGGAAACTGAGGTGACATAATTCTTATTGACAAAGAGAAATATATCAGCGCCCTGTGGGAAAGCTGATTTACTTATCTCACACAAAGCCTAATGTCTTCTATGCTGTGAGTATTGTCAGTTAGTTCATTCCATATGAAAACCACATGGAGGCAATTAACATGATTCTGAGGTATTTAAAAGCAACTCCCGGTAAAAGGTTGAGGTTCAGGAAGATTGACAGAAGGTGTATTGAGGCCTATATTGACTCTGACTGGGTTGAGTCTATTGCTGATAGAAAATCAACATCGGGATACTTCACTTTTGTGTAGGACAATCTCGTTACTTGGAGCAGTAAGAAGTAAGGAGTTGTGGCTAAAAACAGTACTGAAGCTGAATACAGGGCCATGATTTTGGGAATCTATGAAGAAAGCTAGCTTCAGAAGGTGTTGTTTGATCTTTTCGATAGGACTATGAGGTGCCTGTGAAACTATTCTGCGATAACAAGGTAGCTATTAGCATTGCCAATAACCTAGTCCAACATGAGAGAACTAAACATGTGGAGATTAACAGACACTTTATCAAAGAAAGACCGGACAATGGTAGCATTTGCATTCCTGACATACTCTCAAACCAACAAATTGCTGATATTCTCACAAAGGGGGGCTCCTCAGACAAAACTTTGATTCATATGTTAGCAAGTTGAGTTTAGGATATAGGGTTCCCTAACTTTTTATTATTTTAACAAGGCTCGTGTTGCCTGTAAATATTTCTCACCTTTATTATCATAAGAAAATAATAAAAAACATCAACATCGTGGTTTTTCTCCTTGTATTAGGGTTTTTACGTAAATTTGTGTTCGTTCTATGTCTCTACTTTCAATAGTAACAAATGAAAAAAATGTCCAGTGAAAGCTAACTATTCTCCCTGCCTTTCTCTAGACACTTACATTCCCAAGAAAGACTCTTTTATTCCTCCACATCACGATCTTTCTTTCATCTTCAGGAGGATACAAAAGGACATCGTCCAAGATTGTCTTTGATGCTAGTTAATGTTCCAATATTGCATGTTTCTTCATCTATGCATTATTAATACATGTCTATTTTGGCCTTTATATTATTCTTATGTTTCTGTTTGTAGGATGAAGTTCATGAAAGGGACCGTTACTCTGACTTCATTCTAACAATTTTGAGGTATACTAATGTTGATTCTCTCTCATGTGTATTTATTACTTGTTTCTTTTTGAATTTTTTTGACAAAAAAAGAAATTAGTCTGAAATACTAACTTTTCGTGAGAAATTGAAAGAAGATGAGAAATGTTGTCCCACAATACTTGTTCTCTCCCTTGCTGATTTGTTATTCTGTTGTTATGTCAAAAAAAAAAAGAAAAAAAAAAGAAAATCTATAGTTGTTATGCACAGGAATTCTTTGATAAGAAACTCTATCTAGAAGCCAAGAGGAACTGAAAGAAATGGTTCTTGATGTCTTTCAATATTTGGATGGTATATGGTTAAGTTTTTTTCTATCAAATTATCCATATTGACATACAAGTAGTTTTCTTCCACCATCCACAACATTTGCTACTTTTGCAATTTGCTAGGTAGTAAAGACATTTCTTCTAACAGTGTGTGTGACTGTTGAGTCAACCTGCGTTAGGCTTTTACTTGGTCATGAACATATGCTAGAAAGTCTAAATTATGCATGTATGGGTATTTAGACTTCTATAAGCAAGGTACCAAAGAAAGATCTTTACTTTCTTGGGAATTTTAAGCTTCCTGACAAGGTTGGCCACTGGGAAGTTGTTTTCCGTGATCCCCTTAATGAAGTTTAGGAACGTAGACTTGGTGCATCCATATCAATCCAAAGTTTGTGTTTCTTTCACAGTTTCACCTTTGTCCTCCACTTTGGGATTCCTTATTTTATTAAAAGTTCTGTGTATTTTTCTTTACTCTTTTTCTTACTTGTTTGCAGAGACTTGCTTCCATCATATCCTCATTTAAGGCTGGTTAGTTCTATTCTTCTTTGGTTTTACTTGAGCTTTTTTCCCCTTTTACTATTCACACTGCTATTCAAATTATTCATACTTCTCTTGTAATTGTAGAAAACGAGACAATTTAGAAGATTTATGGTGGCTTGTCATTTGCTATGACTGAGATGCATACTTTTGTTTTATATCTTGACAGATACTCATGAGTGCTACAATTGATGCTGAACGGTTTTCAAAATATTTTGGAGGCTGTCCAATCATCAGCGTTCCTGGATTCACCTATCCTGTAAACCTTCCACTCTGATCTTGTAGTTTTGAATTGGTATGTAATTTAGGGCCCTATTCTAATACTTAAATATTCAGGTAAAAAATTTCTATCTGGAGGATGTACTTTCTATAGTGAAATCTTCGGAAGAGAACCACCTTGATGATAGTATAGTGGGTGTTTCAGATGGGGAACCTGAGCTAACTGAAGAAGACAAGCTTGATTTGGATGAATCGATTGACATGGCTTGGTTGAATGACGAATTTGATCCCCTTTTGGAATTGGTTGCTTCTGGTGGATCCTCTCAAATTTTCAATTATCAGCATTCCGTGACTGGGCTAACACCTCTAATGGTTCTTGCTGGAAAGGGTAGAGTTTCCGATGTTTGCATGCTGCTTTCTTTTGGTGCTACGTGTGAATTACAGGCCAAGGATGGCTCAACTGCATTGGAATTGGCTGAACGAGGAGATCAGAAAGAAACTGCTGAAGCAATCAGAAAACATCTGGAAAGTTCCATGTCCAACTCCAAGGAAGAACGTCGGTTGATTGGTGCATATCTTGCAAAAAATTCTAATTCTGTTGATGTTCGTCTTATAGAGCAGTTGTTAGGAAAAATATGTCTTGATTCAAAAGAAGGAGCTATTCTTGTTTTCCTTCCTGGGTGGGATGACATTAGCAAGACTCGAGAAAGATTATCAATCAATCCTCTTTTCAAAGATGCATCAAAATTTCTGATAATCTCTCTTCATTCAATGGTTCCTTCTAAAGAGCAAAAGAAGGTATTCAGACGACCTCCTCCTGGTTGTCGCAAAATTATTCTGTCCACTAATATTGCTGAAACGGCCATTACAATTGATGATGTGGTTTATGTTATAGACAGTGGATGGATGAAAGAAAAAAGTTATGATCCTTACAGTAATGTTTCTACTTTTCAATCATCTTGGATATCAAAGGCTAGTGCCAAGCAGCGTGAGGGTCGTGCAGGTCGCTGTCAGCCTGGGATATGCTATCACCTTTATTCAAAGTTCCGTGCATCGTCTCTTCCTGATTTTCAAGTTCCTGAAATTAAGAGAATGCCAATAGAGGAACTCTGTTTGCAGGTGAACTTTTCCTAGTTCTTAGCAATATTTACTAAGATCGCATAACCATTCTCTCTAAAACATAATTGTATGTTAAACCTGCCTGTTGATTTGTTATTCTGTTGCATAATTGTACCAAAGCTTAATGTGACTGAGTGGTTGTGAGAAGACAGTGGCATTGAACTCAACTGATTTGCTAACCATTGTTGACAGTAAAAACGACCACTCACAGTGAATAGTACATTGTTTTTTTTCCTTAAAACCACAGGGAATATATGAATTAATTTCATTAAATTTTGACCAACTGATTTTGGATCTCAGTTCTATATTTTCCTTATTATGCATACTAGATAAGTTGATATGTGGTTGGATCTAAGCTATTCCTAATTTTAGAATCCCCTTTGATTTATTTTTGCCCATGCAAATTGTTTCCAGAGGGATATGTGTTCTTTTCAGATATAGTCTGATTATGTGCTTTTTTGAAGTATTAGAAACGCCTTTTTTAATATTGAATATGTATTCTTCACTTCAGCATTCCCTTGTTTAATAGTTTTAATTGTGTATTTATTTTACAGGTGAAATTGCTTGATCCCAATTGTAAAATAGAGGATTTCTTGCAGAAGACTTTGGATCCTCCAGTTTTTGATACTATCCGTAATGCAATCTTAGTCCTTCAGGATATTGGGGCTTTGTCACTAGATGAGAAACTGACTGAGCTGGGGAAGAAATTAGGTTCATTGCCTGTCCATCCAGTAACAAGCAAGATGCTTATCTTCGCCATACTGATGAACTGCCTTGGTCCTGCTCTAACTCTGGCTTGTGCTTCGGACTACAAGGACCCTTTCACTCTTCCAATGTTACCAAGTGAACGAAAGAAAGCTGCTGCTGCTAAAGCTGAGCTTGCTTCTTTGTATGGTGGGCATAGTGATCAACTGGCCGTTGTAGCTGCATTTGATTGCTGGAAAAATGTTAAAGGAAGGGGTCAAGAGGTACGTTTCTGTTCTAAATACTACATCTCTTCGAGCACTATGACTATGTTATCTGGCATGCGGAGACAACTTGAGATGGAACTAGTTCAAAATGGTTTTATACCTGAGGATGTTTCAACTTGCAACTTGAATGCTTGTGACCCTGGCATACTCCACGCTGTCCTTGTAGCTGGTTTATATCCAATGGTGGGAAGATTACTTCCACCCCAGAAAAAGGGAAAGCGGGCTGTAGTTGAAACTGGTTCAGGGAGCAGAGTTCTTTTACACCCACAATCCCTTAACTTTGAACTATCACTCAAGCAAACGGATAGTCATCCTCTAATTGTTTACGATGAGGTAACCCGAGGGGACGGTGGTACACACATTAGAAACTGCACTATTGTTGGGCCTCTCCCATTATTAATGGTTGCAAAGGACATTGCTGTTGCCCCTGCTAAGGAGAGTAATAATCGTAAAGGTGGTACCAAAAATAAGAATAAAGGCAATGGTAAAGCTGGTATAGATGAAACTGCTCAAGAGAAAATGGATATAGAAAATAAATCAAATCAACAGCCAGAAGAGATGATTATGTCCTCCCCAGATAACTCAGTAACTGTGGTTGTTGACCGTTGGCTGCAGTTTTGGTCAAAGGCACTTGATATTGCTCAGTTATACTGCTTGAGAGAGCGATTATCTTCAGCAATCTTATTCAAAGTAGGTGGTTATAGACTTGTATTCATGGTTTTAAACTTTCTCGCACTTTCTGCATTATTGTAATAACTTTTTACTGCGTTTCAGGTAAAGCATCCAAATGGAGTTCTTCCTCCTGTTCTTGGTGCCTCTATGCATGCCTTGGCTTGCATTTTATCTTATGATGGCTTATCTGGTATTTCATTAGAATCAGTAGAAATGTTGACGTCGATGGTAAATGCGACTGAAATTGGCCATTTTGCACCTGGGAGGTCCATAGGAACACATAAGAAAGTAAGTTGGTTTCATAAATTGCATCCAAATTATAACGATTTTACTGTTCCCGAAGCTAATGGAACATCAATTTTGAATGATCCATTAAGTCAGAATCTTTTACCAACACCTGATTTTAGAACAGCAAACCCAAGTGACCCATCAAGCCCTTATGTTAGGACTTCACCCAATTCAGTCTATGCAAGGTCAACACCACAGTCACAGAGAGAGCATAAGCCTTTCAAGCTGGGAAAACTCTCTCGAGACCAAGATGCTGCGCAGCAGCAGCAGCAGCAGCAGCAGCAGCAGCAGCACGTTCAAGAGCACAACACACGTAAACAAAGAAAGTCCCACAAGGAGCGCATGGCAGCTAAACAACAGAAGCCTCCATCAGGAGACCTCAGTTTAAATGGGTATGGGTTAAATACATATGGACCATACGGCCCTCGGGGTATCTCTCTAAAGCGGCCTCGTGGTAATGGTGTGGGTTAACATCCAACATCTTACATAAAAAAAGTAAACAAGTAATCTTCAGGTGACTGAACTTGGTGGATGTATTGTAATAGCTCCAGATGAGCATCCTATGGTGATGTGTGGCTTCCCTGTTGTCTCTGACCAATTATTAATTGAAACTATGACGCTCAGTTTTGACTGGAGGTAAAGCCATTACCTTGCATCTTTGGCTTAGCTTATTTCATGATCTTTTTCTTAGTGATTTTTTGGTGTCCAACAACAGTTCTTTGTGGTAATCTTGTCAGCCAGCATCTTATTATTTGTTTCAATTTTTCCTTGTTGCTCTTCGACAGATGTCTAGTGGTTCAGGCCTCAGGGGAATGGAACTCTGCTGCTTTTGTAGATGAAACAAAGCATCATAAGAATCCATCGATTATAGTTCGCTTTCCGGTACAATTGTAATTATAGTAGATTACAGGGTTCGGTTTTTGCCTTTCCAAGCATCAATGCAATACAGGCTCATTTGGGTATATCGTTCTGGGTTTCAGCACATTAGAACAGATGTGTTAGTATAATGATGTTATTATCAATGAGAGGATATGTGCGTCCTTCCTTATAACTCTTCTCAATTCTCTTTCTGTATACAGATCTCACTGACTTGCCATGCTATGAGAGATTGGGACTAGCTTATGGCTCTTTAGTAGTATGTTCTCTCTGCCATGTCATAAACTGAGAAATTTACTCATTTGTTTTTAGATGATCTGATAGATATAAAACTCTTCTGCACAATTTGGCCCTGTATTGTCTCCCTTTATTGTCATTTTCATCATGGTCTCCAACCAAAAACCTTGCTTGTGAAAATGGGTAAACATTTGATTTCTACAAATCAAGCTTATACATATTCATTCCACCTCTAAATTTCTTAAGATGCTACCTACTTTTATTCATATTGGTTATTAAGAACCATGTTAAATTTTGAAAACTAAAATCAAACCAAATCTTTTACGATTGATGACTACCACATAGGGCTGTGATTCTTTGAAGATTGGCAAACCAGGTGAGTCTAAAGTGTATTTTCTCTGATCTTTTTCCATCTAATTTGTTTTATTCCTCAGACATTTTTTTTTCTTTTGCAACTTGTGAATATTTCGTTTTAAATTATCATCTGTTATGTTGTTATAATGCTATGTCAGATGTTTACAAATATTGATGACATAAAGTATGAGTTCGTTCGAACCGAACTTGAAAGATCGAGTGTAATTAGTGTTCTATTTTGTAGCAACCTAATATTCTAAATAGGTTATTATTTTATAAAAAAGTCTTGTCCAATTTAATTTTAAAGCTATTTTACTATTAAACTTTTTTTAAAAAACACATTAATTCCAAAAAATGCATTTAAATTAAAATTCTTGCAGTTATGGACTTTGTAAAACAACATTTATTGCACAATGTACACACAAGTAAGCAAAGTTTCTTCAAAAGTCCAAAATGGTTCCCGTAATGAAACTAAGAATCTGTCATTATTACACTCTTAATTTCGGTTGACCATTTTAAGAAGCTTGATTGGTCGTTTAAATCAAGTTAAATTAATTTAATTTCATCCCCATTCATGACCCTAAACCCTAAACCCTGTTTACTATTCTCTTTTTTTTCCTTCATTAAAGTAGTAAATTCCAAGACGTAAAAGAGAGAGAATTGATGGTTTATTAGCTTTTCTTTCCACTAAAAGTATTTTAGTTATTCATAGTTCAACTACTAAAATGCAATATGAAAGATTGAGTGTAATTAGTATTTTCTTTTGTAAGTATCTTTATGTTGTTTTATGCTACAAGTTCTGTTTTTGTTTTTTTATTCTTTTTTGACAATTTGAGGTTGAAAGAATTCAACTTTCATTTTTGAAATTCAAATTTATACCGGTTTGCTGTATGCGTTTTTTATCATAGTTATCTTAAACATAGTGAAAGGAAAAATTATTTTTGAACTACTTTCTCTCCATGCCATATTTTAAATTTATAAAAACATAACACTAAATTATAAGATTAATCTTTTATACGAGGCTAAGGAATAAAAAAAGTATCTTTTTGGACAACATTATATACTGATAAACATCAAATACTTTTTTCACGTCTATCATATCTATTTGCGATAGAATTTGGAAATTTTCTAAATTTTATTATATATATTTTCAATATTTTTTTTTTGTCATTATATATATATATTAATGATCTCATTTTGTTGCATAATTCATTGAGTTTTCCACAGATAGTCATCCAAGAAATAACAACAAATTCATCAATGGCCTTTCTTCCTCCAACAATCATTCTCAAGTCGCTATCAACTGATCGAGATTTGGATATATGTGGCACAGGGGCTGGCTGGAGTGCAGCCATATTGGATGCTTTACAAGCCAGAGAATAAGGTGTTTAGGGCATTACAACAATGGCTAAATTACAGAATGAAGAATCAGATGACTGACGACGACTGGCCATGTTGACAAGCTGGGTGTCGGTAAAGCCATATGCTTCCACACGCCACCGGGTGTGCGATTGCATTGAGATGAAAAGAAGGGTTAGCTTGATGAAATTAATTGATTCACAAAATTAGGGTATATTAAGGGTTGTGTCATGTGTGCATGTAGATGAGTTTGTTTATTTTATCACCGTTGCCTTGTCGATCTTTTGGGGTAAACTGTCCTTTAGCTCCGACGTTCACATTTCATTCTCCCTGCCAAAATCTTTCACTTTATCAGTAAAGAAAAACCAATGAAGGTTCGCGGGCGAGAGAACCTATTCAATTTTGTCCCAACCAATCCTAAAATCCCATAACCCTTTAAAAATGAACTATTATTGGCAATTTCCCAAGTAGGTTCTAAAGAAATAACTCTAGCTCCAATCTTCATATTCAATCTCAAGATGGTTAGTCAAACAACTTTAATTAAGAAAAAACAAACAACATTGATTGCAACTTAATCAAAGTAATGATCCATTTCTATGTATGTATGATTTCAAGAAATAATAATAATAATAATTAAACCAGCTATAAATGTTGCTTAAAAATACAGTATTCACTATTCATAGATGTCTAAATAAAAACAACTACAAAACTTGATGGGAATTAAGGAAGAAGGCTAAAACACACTCAACCACCACTTGCATTCTTCACATGGCTTTGACTTTTTTCTTCTTCTTATATTTGACTGAGTTTCTTGTTTTAAGGGGAAGTTCTTGGAGAGGGCAGGTTAATTGGAGTGATAGTTTTGGGTTTAGGTTTTTGCAGAGGTATGGAGACGATGGCCACGACTGCGAAGACGAAGATGATGAAGTTGGTTTGGTTGATTGTAGGTTCAGTTATGGTGATTGTGATATCACAACGATTTTGGATGCCATCTTTGGAATTTAGTCATCTTTGGGGAAGTGTTGGTACATGCTCATTATCTTATTCTCCCCTTTCTTAATTTCTCTTATAAATGTCTCAATATTGGTTGTTAACTTTATTTTCTGTCTTGTAACAAAAAGATACTTTTCTCATCTTTCAAAATCAATTTAATCAGTTTGATTTTGTTCTTTTTATTTTAATGAAGTTTTCTAGTTGTAATATTTTTAAAGAGTCACAACATTTTTTCAAATCTATTTTGAATTAGACTTAAAGACGGTTGATTTGTCCTCACGTAATAGAGATGGATCGTGGGATTACAAAGAACATATCTCTTAAAGGCGACTTAGTTGGAGTTTTAGAGTATGTTTTGAGATTGTTTTTAGAAATCATGATTCTAATATAATTGATTTATTAAGAAATGATTTTTTTTTATTAAATATGGTTTTTATATTGTTTGGTTGTAGTATGAATTTAAAGGTGCTTTAGTACAATTAAGAATGCTTTCTAATGACTTGAGAACATGTTAGGAGATTGACTTCTAAATTATTTAGTTATAATTACATTTTGCAAGAGTGATTTAAAATTAATTAAAAGTATTTTTAATTGGTTAATCCATGTTTTTAAAGATGATTTTAGAATAACCAAATTGCTAAAGCAAAACATTGCTTTTGTGAGATTGAAAAGAAAAAAAAGATGAAAGGATATGGTAAACAAAAATTATATGGAGAGAAATAGAAGTTTGAGCTAAACTTTCTTTAAAAAAACATTAAATAGAATATTTTCATGATCATTTTCTCATAATTGTTGAACATGATTTTTATTAAAAAATAATTCCTAAATATACTCTTAATTTTGAATACTTTAAATTTAGTATAAAGTAGTTATAGAATTGAGAAGAAATAAAATTTAATTTAGACTATAGTAGTATATTAATTTATAGTGTGAGAGTTTGGTTGAATAGTTTAATGTTGGATGTATGCTATAATGATCTTCACATTTTGTTGCATAATTCATCCAGGCTTTACAAACAATAATCCAAGAAACAACGATAAATTCATCAATGGCCTTCTTCCTCCAGGCTTCGATCAAAAATCCTGCTTAAGCCGATACCAACTCAACCTCAACAGAAAACCCTCTCCCCACAAACCCTCTTTCCCTCTCCTTTCAAAGCTCCGTCGCTACGAGGCTCTCCACCGTCGTTGTGGCCCCAATTCCCCATCGTTCCGTCAAGCCCTTCTTCGTCTCTCCTCACCCACCAACTCCACAACCCCATCAGATCATGACTGCAAATACATTGTTATTCTTACTCGAGACGGTCTCGGCAATCGGATCCTCGCCATTCTCTCTGCCTTCCTTTACGCTCTAATCTCCAATCGTGTCATTCTAATCCATCCTCGCAATACCCTCGAAGATCTCTTCTGTGAGCCCTTTCTTGAATCCTCATGGCTTCTTCCCTCAGATTTCCCTCTCCAGAACAAATTTGGGTCATTCCGTCAGTCCTTCCCAGAGTCTTTTGGGAATATTCTGAGGAATGGGATGCGGAAGAAAACACTCGAAGATTCACGGCCTCCACCTTATTTGTATCTCCACCTCTCTCATGATGCCGATGATTACGATAAGCTCTTTTACTGTGATCGACAACAAAATCTTTTGAAGAAGGTTCCATGGTTGATTATGGAGACGAATAACTACCTGGTTCCGGGAATTTTTTTGGTTTCTTCTTTTAGACAAGAGCTTAACGAACTCTTTCCGGCGAAGGACACTGTGTTCCACCATCTTGGACGATACCTCTTCCACCCGACGAACGATGTGTGGGGGCTGATTTTGAGATCTTACAAGCCATATGTTGCCAGAGCGAATGAAATGGTGGGGATTCAGGTCCGAATTTTTGGATCGGAGTCCGGGTCGATTCAGGACCAAATGAATCAGATTCTAGCTTGTACACAGAAGAAGAAATTACTACCGGAGACCGAACCATCGTCGCCAGAGAAGACGAATTTCTCCACTTCTCAGAAAGTGAAAGTTGTGTTGGTGACGTCTCTCAACTCTCAATACTCTGAAACCTTGAAGGAGATGTATTGGGAGCATCCGACTGTCGACGGGGAGGTGGTGGCGGTGTACCAGCCAAGCCACGAGGGGGTTCAGAGCTCAGATAACAGGATACACAATCGGAAGGCACTGGCGGAAATGTACCTTCTGAGTTTGAGCGACGTGTTGGTGACGAGCGATTGGTCGACGTTTGGATATGTGGCACAGGGGCTGGCTGGAGTGAAGCCATGGATGCTTTACAAGGCAGAGAAAAAGGTATTTTGGGCGTTACAACAGTGGCTAAAGTACAAAACGAGGAACGAGACGGGTGAGGATTGGCCGTGCCGGGAAGCGGTGTCGATGGAGCCGTGTCTCCAAGTGCCGCCGGTGTGCGATTGCGATGAGATGAAAAGAATGGATGGAGGGAATGTTTTGCCTTATGTGATACACTGTGAAGATGCGAGCTGGGGCCTCAAATTAGGTTGATGAAATCAACTTATTTACAAAATTATAGCATTTTGAGGGTTGTGAATGTGTAAGTCTTTTTTTATATATACATTTCGTTTTTTTTGGTAAATGTTTGATGAAAATTAAAACTTAGAACCATGTCACATTAAGTTGTAAATTTATCCAAATTTTCATTTCAAGTTTCCTTAAATGTTATTCAAATTCAAAATCAACCCTTCTTAAAAAGGTAGAAGTGTAATATTATAACTTTTTAGAACATATTAACATTTTAATACAAGTTTTTTTTTTTTTTGGTAAATTTACACATACATGTAACAAAATTTAAAACTATTTTCAAGTCGTATAATAAAAAGGTCCATAAAACCTACTATTATTTTTTCATAAATTTTAGGGTTGTCTTTGTTTGTTTTGAATTCTTGGAACGATTTTTGAATTTCTTGTGTCTTCTCCTAACCATCAGGGGCATTCTCTTTCTTCGTCTTCAGGGGCATGAGGTATTATGTTCTTTTTCTTCTTATATTTATACAATAGATCTTGATAGATCAAAACAAGATTATATTATACGATCCTTTAAATTTAAAGTTTTTTCATGATGATTTAAATTTCACTACATAATCGTTTACCACTACACGATCAGTCGTCTATCTCAGATATACAAAGATAGACCATTATCACTATTTATTCTAAAGATAAGTGATAGATTAAAACGATTGTGTACCATGATCTAAACAGACTCACACGCGCGTGCGGTGGATTAATTGACTTAGGTATTTTGGTATTTTATGTTATGGGCTTGAGAGTTTTTTCTTTTTTAAAATTATTTTATATGGTGTAAATATTTTGTTTGTTCTCCTTTTTAAAATTTTCAAGTTTTTTTTTTATATATATAGTTTGCATAGGTTTGGAAATAGAAATTTGAAAACCATATATGTGGTTTTAAGTTGTGTGTGAGAGAGAGAGAGAGTAGAAACACGTGATTTAAATTTAGGATTAATACTTCAAATCAAGTGTAAATAAACTTTATGAAAGTGAAAAAGTAACAATAGAAGATGAAAACAATTTTTTATTGTTGGCGTATTGATGTTTTGGTGTCTTCTTAAGTTTTGAGAATGTATAATGCTTAAAAAAGAAGTTCAAAGGATAAATTAAAAAAGAAAGTATAATGTATAATGCTTGAAAAGTAAATGTATTGATGTTTTGGCCTTTTTAACTTTTGGGTAATCAATGAGGTTTTTTGTTGTTCTTTTGCCTCTTTCATTCATTCCTCCTCTGTTCTTCATGAGAAGAGTAAGTTGTTTATGGACTCTGCTTAGCTTGTTGTTTAATGATACTCTTTTTTTTTTCTTTAAAAAAAATGATGATGTACCATATAATATATAAAATATTTGTCAATTTGATATTTTCTATTTTGAAATCAGTGTTATAATAATAATAAAAAAGTTAGAACACCCTATTAGGAAAAATTATATTAATGCACCATTTTCAAAAGCTATTTATCAAAATATTGCAATTTCAAAATTATTTATGAAAATATGATTGTTTTGTGTTTGATTTGTCTGTTAAGACTCTACCAATGTTTTCTTTTTCTACTTTTCCATTTGAATTTTAATTTTTTATTCTATTTGATTATTTGAATTTTATTTATTTATTTTTAATTTCAATGGTAGGTAAAATTTATTTTTTTAAATTCACTACTGATTTATATTTCTCCCCCAATCAAAAGATCTACAAAAATTTATTTTAAAAAAAGTGTGTTGTTTGGAGGTAGAATTGTCACATATGACAAACTTGACAAAATATAGTAAAATTTTAAATTTTATCAATAATAGATACCGATAGACACTGATATTCTTTTATTAGTGATATTGATAGATAATTATATAAGTTTATCAATATCTATTGTTGATAGAATCTAAAACTTTGTTCTAATTTGTAAATATTTTAGTTTATTTTACTATTTTTGAAATTGACGAAATTTTTTTAATTTCTTTTTAGTTTGTTACTTGACATGATAGATTTGTAACTATCAACCATGAATTGAAATTTTATTACTCTTTTTATCTCGAATGATCCACTTTGATGTGTGACTCTTAATAGAAAAACAATTGATTATATGTTATAGTGTTTCTTTGTCTTCACAAACTATTCCCTTATAAAATTAGTTGTTGATCACCACCATGACTATAATTGGATTGTGTTCTTGAACGCTATCTACTACATTCATGTCAAACTCATGTCCAGCTTAGTGAATGTATTTGAGGAAAATTCATTTTCACCACCATCAAAGTCCATCTCATTTGAATTTATCATCAATCTCTATTCTACAGCCTTTATATTTATTGTTAGTTAGCATTTCTTTATCATCGCACACTGGTTGTGTATATGATATATTGGGTCAATAACAACATATGTTGTGGTTCTGCATATAAGTTTATGGCCAAATCTATCATACTCACAGTCACATACAAATGTACCATGTTCAAAAAATGAAAATGCAACTGAAAACATGATGTTCATTCAAAATAGAGAATGATATAAACCTTACTAATCCGAATGATGTTAAATTGATGTCTATATATATTATCTCAATCCAGTTTGAATTCATATCTATACCAAATTATAATCCCACTATTTGAAAAAATTGTTAAAAAACAACCCTACTACTCACATTTATACTAAAATTTTCCATGGATGTTGGTCATAATCAACCTCATCGACACCATCAATTATGGACATTTGTAAACAACACAAATGACACATATTTGTGTCATTTTCTATATAAAAAAGACATACAATATACATAATTAGTTATTATTAAATAACACTAGAATAAAATTTAAATTAATAAAAAAAATATAAAACCACGTAAATCACAAAAACAAAAAAATAAATTAGATGGAGCAAATAAAAAAATCACAAAAATAAAAAATGAATATAGATTGAGTCGTAAAAAAATATAACATCACATAAATAAAAAATAATAATTTAAAATGAACCAATATAAAATAAAAATAAAAATAAAAAATAAATTATTTAAGAAATTGTAATCCTGATTAGAAATAAAGAAAATGTAATGGATATAAAAATTAAAACTCCTTAGCTAAATTTATTACATAATCTAGAAATTGTTTGAACTAGAACTATTTAATTGAAAAAAATAATTAAAAAGGGGATGCCACTCTTTGAGAAAGTTATATAGTAATTAAAAAGGAAAAAATGGTTGAAAAGTATATTGATGTCTTGGTGAAAAAAGGTTCTACCCTCACTACGCTCACTTTACCTTAGTAGTGTCTGAGTTAGTAAGAAAATTGAGTATTAGGAAAGATGTTAGAAATTATTAGAAAACTCATATAAAATGTGAGATTTATGCAACTAAAATTAGAATATAAATTTCTTAATCTCTAGTAAGTTAGAATCAAATTTGTTATGCTCTCGGTTAAAATTATGTTTTATTAAAAAAAATTATTTAAAAACATATATATATATATATAATAATTAAAAATTATATATCTTTTCCAAATTAAATAATTAGGAAAATAAGAAAAGTTTAAAAAAATGAAATTGGAAAAGTGTGAAGAAAAGGGATTATGAAGAAAAGAAGACTCACACGCTTGGACATTTTTTTAAAAATAGAGTTCGAGAGTCTCAGCCTCTTGGTTCTTTTTTTTAATTAAAAAAGCACAATTTTTAAAAATGGTTTTTAAAGTACATTATTTAGTTAATAAATTTTTAAAACAACATTATTTTAATAAAAGATCCCCTATATTATATATATATATTTGAAAGAAAAAAAAAGTTTACCAAATAACAATGACATATATGAAAGAAACTTTATGTTTGAATATATAATGTTGAACTTAATTAAAAGAATATGTAATATTTGATTGGGGCGTATAATATAATTATGGTGGGAGGAAAATTGTAAGAAGAAAGCAATAATAAGTCATGAACCTGATGACTCATCTTCAACGCGGTAGTCTACGTTCCCAACACGATGACGTGGTAATAAATCTACCCACTCTCTCATTATCTTCCCATATTCAAAACCTTGACTCGTAACTTTTGTTTGATTCTTTTTTTTTCTAACAATTATAGATAGTGTGATTCATCCTCTTACCTCCAAGCCATCCTTCTATGTTATATAATAATATGTATGATTTTTCATTTACTTTTCTTTCCTATATTCTTTTCCACAAAATTTTCTCTTTCTTGCTTTATTAAAATTATTTGAAACACGATCATTGTTAGATAATTTAGAATTGATTTTAAATAAAATTTAATGAATTGTGAATTATTAACTGACCATCTGATCTGATTTAATTTTGGGTTGTGATTGACCTGATCTATAAAAATTTAAAACACAAATTATTTCTCTCTTATTTATGTATATGAAAAAATGATACCATTAATAAAAACAAATGAAATAAGTACAAAAAAATAAGAAATACTTGAAACAAGTTTTTTATAATAGCAAAGGTGAAGTATGAAACTTTGATCTTTTGATCTAAATTAAAGAATACTTGTCAATTATTTTAGTTATACTAGAACTGATCCAAACTCACTGGTTAAGGCTTTAAGGTTGAAGCTAACTTTATTTCAGTGAACAAGACATACTCATTACATGTCCAAACCTAAGTGATTCAAATACGTTAGTCCAATTTGATCTCTAAATTTTATTATAGACGTCTTTAAAATAAATTGTCTATAAATGTGTCATAACAACCGGTTCATACATGACCTTCACCCTCCAATTTTAATTTGCACTATCTTTTACCTTTAGGCATTAAAGTGTTTGTATATTCTACCAAATAAATTTATCAACGTCGTCTCAAGGAAATTGGTTACACTATTCTTTCCAATTTGTACATCATCATATTGCACTATCATCATTTGTGTATGGTTTGAATAAACCATTAAATAAAACCTTGAAATCAACATATTGCATTCATCATTCATGACAACAAAGATGTACGTGATATTGACAAGACCCACTTTAGTTTTAATACTCGATTTAATCTTTCTTTCTTTTTTCTTTTTCACTAAAGTAATAATACCCAAGATGTAAGAGAGAGAAATTTGATGGTTTTATAGCTTTTATTTATTTATTTATTTATTCATATATGACAAACATTCCAAATAAATGAAGAAGAAAATAAAATTAGATTAGATATAGGGACAATACTGTCATTTTGAAATCAACATAAGTCAAGTTGAGATTGAAGAACCAAAGCCATGTACTCACCAATCACATTTCCAATAATACAAAAACAGAAATATCCCTACTAATGTATTTTAAAAAAAACCAATGATCTACCATAATGCATAACTTTTTCAATTGAGAAGTTTGATGTTGGAATCGAAAATATTTTTAGCATCTATTTCATATGCAGACATTAAATAAATTTTATTTCACAAATAACTATTAAGGTCCCATTTTATAATAATTTGATTTTTTTGAAAAGTAGCTCTGTTTTTTTCAAAATTTTTAAAAAAGTTACATACTTAAATTAAACGTGATTTCAATGTTACTAAATTTTATGTCATTTTTCGAAAGTGTTATTTAAAAATCAATCAATGAAAATAGTATCCTTATATATATATAATTATATATATATATATATATATATAAAAAGAAGGGAAAATCGAACACTATTGTGGGTAAACAAAGTGGTTGTAATTTTTCACCGTTAAAGGTAATTCTAAACTAATTACACTACTGATTAATGATTAAAGAGTCATAAATCTCCTAATGAAAACTTAACTTAATTTTAGATTATGAAGTCATTAATTACTAATTACGTTTAATGGGTCTTCCATTTCTTTTATTGGGTCAACGTTGCTACCTTTCTTCTTCTTCTTCTTCTTCTTCTTCTCTGAGCAATTTTTGCCAATAAGAATCTCTCCTGTTCTTCAAACCCTTTTGGCTGGATATGTTGAATCGTCTGAATTCTGTAAATTAATCCATTCTTTTTTTTGCAATTATGTTTGGATTCAGTGATTTCTCTCTTGTGTTTCCAATTTCTACGAATTTTTTCTGGTTCAACTCTGTTAGTCCTCTACTAGCTCTTCTTCTCGAATCCTCAGATCATGATATCTAGCATCTGGTTCGTTTTTGTTCATTATTGGCTTTGGTCAAAGGATTTCTTTATAAGCAATCCTGACCCCGACCCTCTTCTTATCTGAACTTGTTTCGCCTTTGTTATTGTTGTTTTGCTTTTGTGATAAGTTTTGGATTTGAAGTTCTTTGTTGGTCCATGGATGAATTGCTGAAAAAAGCGTTTTCAGTTGGACTTTGATTCCATTTCTGATTGTGGAATCTTGGTTATATGTTTTCGTCTGATTGTACACGACATGATTTCCATCCATGGGGTTTCAATTAAGTAATAAATTAAAAATAAATTTCCCTACTTTTTCTTGTTCCAAATCCGTGCTTTGGGCTTTTTTGGTTCTTTCTCTTGATTTAATGATCTGAGCGTTGAAATTTTACTCAATCTGTGTCACTTTTGAGCTTATTTCTTGAGTTAGCTTAGTGGTAACGCATCTTTTTTAAGTCATGGACAATGCCAATGATCCCTCCTCGTCTCCAAGTTTTGCCTCGTCGTCTTATGTGTCAAATGGTTCCAGTTATAACAACGTTGCTGCAACATTCAGCAATGACCCTTCTGCAAATTCTGATCATATGTGTCTTAGCAAACTAAGTGCAAACCTCGAGAAGCTTGTGGTTGATTCTGATTTTGACTATACCGATGCGGTGATTGTTGTTGAGGGCATTGAAGTGGGTGTTCATCGATGTATATTGGCTGCTCGGAGTCAGTTTTTTCATGAGCTTTTTAAGCAGGAAGTGGATAGCTCCACCGAAGATGGCAAGCCAAAATATTGTATGTCTAAGTTGGTGGCTTTCAGAAAGGTTGGAATTGAAGCTTTCAAGGTTATCTTGAATTACTTGTACACTGGAAAGCTAAAGCCATCACCGCCAGAAGTATCAACATGTGTGGATGAGGCCTGTGCTCATGATGCTTGTGGCCCTGCTATTAATTATGCAGTGGAATTGATGTATGCTTCTGCCACTTTCAAGATGAAAGAGATGGTTTTGCTCGTACAGGTAGGAGAGCTTTCATATTTATAAATGGAGATTTTTATGGTTATAAAGAAAGTGAAATGCTGTATAGAATTAGAATGGTAGCATTTAGCATAATTGA
Source organism: Cucumis sativus (assembly GCF_000004075.3). NCBI lineage: Eukaryota > Viridiplantae > Streptophyta > Magnoliopsida > Cucurbitales > Cucurbitaceae > Cucumis > Cucumis sativus. The sequence goes on from NC_026658.2 coordinate 5,176,005, forward strand.
CCTTATAGGTGCTTTTAAGAACGAGATCATTAACTCAGCTGTGTAGCCAGTGCTTGCTATGTGTTGTTGACCGTGTATGAATTAATGATGGTTTGGATGGTTAGGTGGCATTATAGATAGCTTAGTCCGCTTGATGTACTGATTTTGCCAAAGGTTAGTTCCCTAAGTCAACTGCCAATACTGTTTAATCCAACTAAATAAATTCGTTGGGTGCTTCATTTAGTTTAAGTTATCTCTTGAGTTTAGTAGTGAGTGAAAATGGAAAAGGATGGTATGGCTGCTTGGATTCTGATTTTGGATGTACTTTTTGTTAGTTTAGTTCCTCAACAAAATCTCCATGTCCTGTGTGATTTTATAATCTAACCCGGTATTCACTGACTTGTGCAGCGTCGACTCCTAAATTTTGTTGAGAAAGCCGCAGTGGAAGACGTGATAACTTTACTGATTGCTGCATTTCATTGTCATCTGGACCAGCTGCACACCCCCTGCATTCAAAGAGTCGCAAGGTCGAACCTTGATGCTGTGTCTCTAGGGAGAGAGCTTCCTGATGAGATTGCAAGTGAAATTAAATCACTGCGTATGAAATCTCAGCAAGAAACTGAACCAGATATTGTGGAAGAAGCGGACCTGAACCGTGAGAAGAAAATCAGGAGGCTCCACAAAGCATTGGATTCTGATGATGTCGAACTACTGGGACTATTGTTGCGTGAATCGTCCGACATTACCTTGAATGATGCTTATGCTCTTCATTATGCCACTGCCTATTGTGACCCTAAGGTCATTAAGGAAGTTCTTAACCTAGGGTTAGCAGATCTCAACCATAAAAACCTTAGAGGACAAACAGTTCTCCATGTTGCAGCAAGGCGTAAGGATCCTAATATCATTGTAGCTCTTCTGGACAAGGGAGCCTCTGCATTAGAACCTACAGCTGATGGACAAACTGCTGTTACAATCTGTCGAAGACTGACTAGGCCTAGGGACTTTAATGAGACAACTCAAAAAGGACAGGTATCTAACAAAGATCGGTTATGCATTGATGTGCTGGAGAGAGAGATGCGTAGGAATTCTTTTTCTAGTGGCATGGAAATGGCAACTCAGATTTCCGCTACCGATATGCATGTGATGCTAGACTATCTAGAAAATAGAGGTGATATTCTCTCCCTATTTATTTATCTTTACCTATTTTTTCCTTATAAGATAACTAATAGGAGTTTTGCTTTGCCATTACTATTCTAGGAAGGAAAATTCCACAATGTGTTTAAGCCTCTAGAATCTAGGTCGTCAAGAATGCATATGGTCTCTGAAACTTGTAGTTCGTTGTTTTTCTTGTTTATCTTTTCCTAAGATGTCACAAGGTTATTGGGCATTTGGAAAAGAGTAGAAAGATTATGCTGAACTTCCTGGAGAAAGGAATATGAGGAAGTGTCTGTTCCAGCATGAATTTGGAGACCATGTGTTAACATGAAGATAATTATTGTGAACATATATATAACAAATAGCTTCAATAGAATTAGTAGTTAAAGTTGGTTTTTAGAAGTTTTTTTCTTTTTCTTTTACACCATTTATATTTTTTTAGATTTAATTTGCTGGTAATATCGTGATATTGATTATGGCCTTGTGTAACGTTAAAAATTGATTCTGTTGTATTTGATTGCTGTTAGTGAAAAAATTGTAATCCATGAACTTAATTTCAATTTGTGTGATTTGTAAAGTTAACAAAACATTTTAAGTTATTAGGATTCATTTTAGAAAGATGTTTTTAAGAGTAATTTTTAAAAGGCTAAAATCACTGACCCTCATGTTCAAAATCAGTGAGAAGCATGCATTAAATAATTTAAATTTTAAAACCAAATTTTATTGTATGAAAAATGGAATTTAAAGACGAAAGGGACAAGTAACTTTAGTAATTTCATAATCACTCTCAAACATGACATAAATTTAGTTTACCTGTAGATTTGAGGATTCAAGTTGAGCTACGTGTATTATGAGCTCTTACATTTAAGATCAGCTTGTGGAAAAGATACAGAGAAGAAATAGGCTACTTAAGAAAAAATATTCGTCAAAGCACGATTTGATCCAACAGACTTTGATCTAAGCACTATCGAAATTTTGGTTTTTCTCCCATTGAAGTGAATTATGATACTATTGTTGGTTCTGGACCAATGTATTGCTTTAGGAAGTCTTACAAATTGATTTCACTTGATCAAGTTTAATATTTATTAGGCCAAATTCATATTTCAAACTTGTTTTAATTCCTTTGCCTACTTATATGGGAAACATACGGCATCATTTTATCTTCTTAAAAATGTAATTTTCTTTTGGTTTTATGATCCTAACAATTTCTTGGAAAATGTAACTGTTAGTGTAGTTTTATGACACATCAAGAACTCAAAAATTCTTTCCTTCGTTTCAGTGGCCTTTGCTCGCCTTTTTTTCCCTGCCGAGGCGAAGGTGGCAATGGAAATTGCAGATGCAGGTTCCACAATAGCAGATATTGGCCCTGTACCAGCCAAGGGGTCATCTGGCAACTTGCTGAAGGTTGACTTGAATGAAACACCATCTGTTGGAACCAAGAGACTTCAGTCAAGAATGCAAGCTCTAATGAAAACAGGTACTTTCCAAAACACTGTTTTAATTCTCTTTGCTAGAGGGTTGAAAAAAGCAAACAAGTTCAATATTAGCTGATAGTATTTTCTGATGTTTAATCTGGGCAGAGGGGTCTTACAAAACATGAATCAAGATATGAGTTGAATCACGATCTTTTGAAAAAATAAATATATAATTGAGGTATCTAAAGACCCCATTTCTTGCATTTTGTTCATGGCCCATCCTACTTAGGGCAAAACAGCTATGATTGACAACCAAGTTTTGAGTTATTATGTTTTTCACCTGGGGGCTCTTTTGAGGTCAAATTATTGGCGAGTAATTCCAAAATTCCTAGCCTTCATCATTCGAACCACCCCTTCAGGGTTTAATTGAATTGTATTGTTATATCGAGTCAACCAACTTTAGACTCATCAATCCAAATTTTTTTGTTAAATGATAACGTTACTTTGTACATTATTTAATCTTAAATGATGAACAACTTTGTTGGGCTGATTGAATGAGCTCGATTCAATCAGCCCATCTACTGATTGCATGAGATTGAAAGAGGTGTTGGGTAATACATTCTTTCATTCCTTTTTTTTTTGTCTTGTATGTCCTTGTTTATTCTTTCATTCTTTTCAACGAGGGGTCGGCTCCTTAAAGTAAGAGAAGAAAGAAAAAATGAAAAAGGTGTTGAGTAGTACCCAAAAATTTATTTTTCAATACTGATTACTGTACAATTTTACTCTTCCTTATTGTGTCTAATATGCATTATATATATACATGTCTTTTTTTCCTTTTTCTTTTTTCATTTATTATTATTATTATTATTATTACTACCACTACTACTACTACTATTATTATAACCTAGCTCAAATCCTCCATGATTGGGAGGCGGTCCTACACTAGTTTTCTTTTGAGGTGAGGGAGTTTTTCAGGCTGTATTCCTTTTGTAAATACTGTGTTGTGAAGAACTGTCTCTTAGTATCATCTAAGGAAATAGAGAATAAGCCAGGTTGATGTGTAAACCTGTGATATCTCAAAAGAATTTAGTGTCTACTTTTACCAAATTGAATGTATGATGAACTCACGTCGCATCAAATCTGTAAACAGTGGAGACAGGTCGACGGTATTTCCCTCATTGCTCGGAAGTACTCGACAACTTCTTGGCTGATGACATGCCTGACCTTCTCTTCCTGGAAACGGGAACTCCAGAAGAGCAGCGGAAGAAGAAGGCTCGGTTCATGGAACTTAAAGATGATGTTCAAAAAGCATTCTGCAAAGACTTAGCGTCAAGTTTGTCATCCTCTTCATCTTCGTCCTCACCCAAAGTGGGTATAAATCATAAAGCTAGGAGAAAATGATGTCCGACTTGTACTATATTTTTGTAGGTAACATAAACAGTTGAATATGCCATAGAATTTTCCCTGGAAGAATATTTACATTACAGGAATGTAGAAATGTTGTTCTATCCTTTTTTTTATCTGTATAATAGGATAAGGTTTCCCTTTCCCATCTTGCTTTTTTAACCTATCCTTGCTGTTTTTGGGCTGTAAAATAATTCTAACTTATTATTAGCTTTATGAGGAACAAGAAATTGGGCAGCTTGTTAATGGATCTAATGGAAGTTTCTATTTTTTGGAAATATGGAACATAATAAATAAATATAACAATACTATCTGAGTGGTATAAAATGCATGAGTGAACGTTTAGATTATACTTCTATGCTCTCCATTATTATTATTATTATTTCGGATGGTTAATTATATAGATCATTACATTTCTGAGTTCTGTAATTTGATATAATATATGAAATGTAAATCTCAAATCATAGCTATCCGAACTCGCTTATTCGATCCAATGTCTCCAAAATGTTACTTTTTTCCCTGATTTTCTTAGTCATATAATGAAACTTTATCGATATCTTTTTTGGGTGAGCAGTGGTCGGTTGGAATTGGTCTTTTGACGGGATTGATCCCAAACTAACGAGTTGGTTTAGTAAATGTTCAAAACGATCTCAACCATAAAAGTGATTTAGGTTAGTTTAAGCCTTTGAATTTTTTTTGAAAATGTTGTTTGTTTGGATATTTTGCAGGCTCTACTTATCTAAAACCAATTGCGGTTTCTGATATGTTTAGTAGAAAATTGATCTAAAATTACCTTAATTGCTAAGGTAAACATGCATAAATCTAATCTACATGAGTTAGGATTTTTCAAGAAAATACCTTATGTAGCTTCCAAGTCACTTGAATATATTTACACGATCTTTATCGGACCACTACTAGCACCTACTATACTCTAGACTCATAATCGGATTGTGAGACCCAATAGATAAAGGAAAATCGGGAGAGAGAAAAGGATGGAATAATATGAAGAAATATGTGAGAACTCTTTTAGGAAAAAAAAGTATGTAATTTAGTTAAGAGAAATTAAATTAACCAAAAGGTAAAAGTTTCTTAAATTTAAAAAAGTTTTTCTTTTATAAACAAATTACAAACAAGTTTTTTTTTTAATGTAATTGATTCACCAAAACTCAACACCTCACAATCCACTAACCACCGGTGGACTTGGTGTCAACATTTTATGCAACCACATATCTCACTATGAGTCAGTGAGATTACCAAACAAATGTTGAATTTTTCTTTAGTTAAAAGAAAAAATGATCACTTGACCATTGAAGTCAAAGTCAAACTTTGACTCTTTCAACTCAAAAGTCAACAATTTCGACCTCTCGAGCATGAATCCACATTCATTTTCTTGAAACTCAAATCACATTTGAATCTATAGTCGGTCAAATTTTAACTTTTCAAAGTTAAAAGTCAACATTTTGACTTTTTATAACTTTGTCCAATTCCATAATTTTCAAGCTTCCGAGTATGAATATGTATTCATATTTTTTATATTTAAACATAAATCTCTATCTCTAAACCAACAACTATATTACATGTGCTTGTCGGTTTCTCTCTCCTCATCTAATTCATACAATTTGAATCAATCTATTGTACTGTTATAAATTTATTCCACATAAGCTACCAGAAAAACCTAATAGACCTATAGATCATAAGCTCCAAGGTTTCAAGATTAACTGGCTAAACCTTTTTAGACCAAGATAATCAACCTTCGTTAACTAAGGGGTCCTTCCACTAAAATCCCATAGTTGCACTCCCTTCACTATAGATATATTTGTGTCCATTTGATATAACCATGATCACATTAATCAGTAAGTTGATCCTTCACATGTTGTTCTTAACCTCGGTTAGGTCAAAATATCGTTTTACCCTTGAGACTACATCTTTTTCTTTAAGTCCCACTGATTCACTATTGAACAATTGATTTAAGGTCCAACCTATAAACCGATCCCTCTTGGGCCAGTGAGAGGGTGAGAACCTTTTGTTCAAGACTTAGATTAAGTCCTTAAGGGAACAATCTATCTACTAAATGCTAAATCAAGAAAAAGTGAATTTCGTCTTGCATCTTATGTCCTTAACTATCCACCCGGTCTTACCCTTGAAACCGGAGGCTAATTGGGCCAACACTAATGAGCCGCATTCACCTATACAAATCTAAGGATAATATCATGGTGAACATGAGTCCATAGTTAGTTAGGATTAAGATTAACTTACCTAGGTCATCAATAATCGACATAGTCAATTTTAAACAAAAGAATGACGTTATAATGTAAAAGTAACTATTTCATGGTTCAATTTTACGTAGGATGCCCCCACTTTCATGTCTTTACATGAACGATTCAAGATCACATCGTTTGTACTAACTACAAAGTGGATCGCATCCATAGTGTCCCCAATATAAGATAACCAACCTTATTCATATAGTATAGACTATTTAGGTTATATACTCAAACTTGATCCATGTTTGTATCTCTTCATAAAGTTCAAGTTGACTCAAAATAGCCTCAGGACCTTAGTTTATTGGATTTAAGATTATAGTTTTTAAATTCATTAATAATTTCTCAATAACGATTTTATTGAATAGAATATGATTACAAACTATATATATATATATATATATATGTACACACACACATATACAAACATATATACATATATACACATGCTCAGAGATGCTCAGACTCAGTTTTTGTGGGATCAAACCTTTAAATTACTCAAAATGAGGCCACTTAGTAGTTAAATGTGAATTTTCGAGACTTTTTAACATGGTTCAAAATTGGTCATATTTTTGTAGGCTAGCATTGACCATTTTTCGACCGTTTTGGGTGCTGTCTTAGTACACCACTAACGAGCCCCACCTGACCCCTAGGCTATTTTCTGTGTCATACAGTATACAAAAGATGGGATGCCACACTTATCCGCTGACTATCATCGATTTAAAGAGGTACAACAAAAGAAAAAAACAAAAAAAATTGAACCGTTCAAAGAAAAGTATTGAGAGAAAAATAAAAAGGTATTTTCATGAAAAATATTTAACTACTTCAAGACTGATTCAAATTATATAAGAAAAAGAGATTTTAAAAAGACATTGATATTTGAATACGTGTTCAAGGGAGCATGACATTCTTCAATAGATTTAAACTACAATTCATGGGGAGCCTGATTATTTTAGTAAAAATTAATTACTAAAGAGTTCAAATATAGAGACAGTGTCCAAATTAGTGAAGTGTATTCACGAAATAAAACTCATTTGAATCTTAATAAAATCTCATTATTTGACCACAAAAGCTCTCCTGAACTGGATGAATTTTAATGAATTGAGTTACTAAAGTGATAGTGCCTTATGAAAATATTCTATTTTACTTTTTCAATGTGAATAAAATATCTTATCAAAATCATAATAGGTACAATATATTTTTATATTGAAAAATAAATATAACTAAATAAATAAAAGTACATCGAAAGAAAAATTGTTACTAATAGATGGTGAGAATTCCACCTTATACATCTTACTATCAAATAGTAGAAAATAAAACCATATTTGAATGTTAGATCAAAATTCAAAGACTTTCAAAAAGTAGGTGTGAAAACTGTTGAGATTTATGTCCTAAAACTCGTAGATTGTAAATATAATTCATTAGCCGTTATTAATAAAGTGGTATTGTTGTAATAACTTTTATTGATTAAATTATTAGTTTTGTTTTAATAACCCAAATCTAATAAACTAACATCCTAAGCTGTTTAATGAGTCTTGAGTAGTATGTAGAGACATACATGGATCAATGTTCAAGATCAACTTAAATGGTCTATAGCATAGGGATAAGGTTGGGTACCTTATCCTGGTAACACTATTGATACAACTCACTTTGTATTTGATACAAACTTAATGATCCAATGCGTTCGTGTAGTTGACATACGAGTTAGGGTATCTTATGCAATGAGTTTGCGTAAGATCGGACCGCGAAATAGTAACCACTAGATGTAACTCCGTTAACTAGTTAGAATTCTATTTCACCAGGATGACGTAGGTAACTTAGTCTTAATCTTGAGTGTGTTATGAAGATTTATTTATATTAGTTATAATTTGAAACGTTCAAATTTATATTGGTTGAAACTTTATTATAAATTTAATTTTGGATATGATTCAAAATTAATTTATGAGAGATAAAATATTTGCATAAGTTCAAGTATATTATGAATTAGATTCATATTAAAATTATTGGTTACGAGAGAAACTTACATTTGAATATGATTCAAATTTAATTTAAGTTAAATATACGATATTTAATTTAACTATTAAATAATTGGAGAATTAATTAATAATTTAGTTCATTTAATTAAGTTTGATTTAATTAAATTTATAAAGTATTGGAGAGATATTAATTAATTATGATTTAATTAATTATATTAATATAAATATATAAGATATTGGAAAGATATTCATTCAAATAAGTAAATTATTAATTGATTAATTGTTAATATTTAAGATATAAGATATTTAATTAATTATTAACTAATTGATTAATTGTTAATTAATTAATAGATTTGATAAGATTCTCTCCTACTTCTTTTCCTATTCCAAGAAGGATAGATAGTTATAAATATCTAGAAAAGAGTTTTCTTTAGTCAAGTTCGTTAAGAAAAAAAAGCCAAAGCTTTTTCTCTCTAAAAAAGGAGTTTATCTCAAATATCTCTAAACATTTTTCATCATAATTGGTTCCCACAAATTAATCTCATCCCAGATGATAGGAAAGTCTCGACGGGTGGTGTCCCAATTTGAAGGTTGAGTTGTCTCGACGGGTGGTGTCCCAATTTGAAGGTTGAGTTGTAGATTTAGAGACGTCATTGAAAGTAAATCCTCATATCTTATCTTTAAAAACATGCTTAGAATTTATTTAGAATTTTGATTCTAAACTTTTGTCAATGTATCAATATTTTAAGATTTTCAAATTAAATTGAGTAATAATTAAGAAAATTAAATTGAATAATGATTGTTTAAGGAAATTAAATTGAGTAATGATTCTTTAATTCCTATACTGCCATAGAGCTTTTATTCGTACGTGAACACTTCATTTCTTTCGTCCTCCTAACTCTTAAATTTGATAAGAGGCTATTTAGGCTTTTAAAGCCTTGCAGCTTTTAAATCATTTTAGGTCATGCTCCCCTGTAATTAATACATTTTGTCTTGTTTCTTCAAAAAAACATACGACTAAAGTATGTTATCTGCCAAAAGAAAAAACTCATTAACCCAAGGTTAGCTTGAAAATGATTCTTTGGACCACTTTCTTTCCCAATATGTAGCAAGAGGAGTGGAATGTGATTTCTCCTTTTAAGCTATGGAGATTGATCATACAAAATTAAAGAATATTTTTTTGTTTAATTCCATTATACGATTTCCAAGCTTTTCTTTGGTAACATACAAATTAAAGCTATGGAAATCTAACCCCTAAAATTTACAATCAGCAAATTGTCTAGACTTTTTGAGTAATCACAAAAAGGTAAGAAAAAGAAGGGAAAAAAAAAAAGGAAAATAAAAACTATCTTGTTACTAAATCTTTCAAGTTTGAGGGGCCTACCATAGCTCTCCCAAAGGCTATGGGAAGTGATAACAGTTTCTTTGCTTTGCCTACATATGCCCTTTTGGTGAAGTTGTCATAATCATTTGCTTCAATGGAATCCAATATTTGTTTATAAAGCATTAAGGATGCCCATACTGGCCATCTACTGGCTGCACTCAGTTCTGCAACACCCTTCTCAGCCTCATCAAAGAACCTTCTTGCTCTTTTTATCTGTCCTTTCATGAAAAACCGCCACTTGTCGGTCACTTTCCCTCGGAATATGTCGTCGTCGCATAGCCCTGCTTGGGCCAACTCGTCTTGTGGAAGATACACTCTACCTCTCCTAGCACTGTCCAGAAAGAAAAATATGCATTAATAACTAAATGTAGGTTACTTGCAGAAACTTCAAAATGGTTTTGTGTCTGTTTCGTTTTTTTAGAAAATGATAAAGTTTGTATAAACTAATTTGTAACCCTATGGTTTTGAAAGCAATATAGTTGTTATGAAAAAATGGTGGAGGAAAGCTTACTCTTCTCCAACGTCTCTGAGAATGTTTGTGAGTTGATTGGCGAGTCCGAGAGCCAACGCTGCATTGTAGACACTTTCTACTGAAGCTTTTGACTCAGGTGCCAATCCCATGACAGGAACACTCATGAGCCCAACAGTTCCAGCAACATAATAGCAATAAAGGTAAAGCTCGTCAAAGTTTTCATATCGTGATTTTCGCAGGTCCAACCTCATTCCTTCTATCATGTCCTTGAATGGCTGTCAGAAACATAGCATACAATTCTCAAGCCAAGTGAATCAAAACATACACAAATGGAGCTAGTGATGAAAAAGGATTTAGACCTCCTTTACTCGAAGAAGAGAGTAGAAAAATCATTGTTGCTCTTTTTAAATCGAGTGCTTTTGACTAGACCGAACACATTCATGCACTGCCAATTCAAATTAGAACAAAAAGAGCTAAATCTCATTAACTTGGATGATCAATTTTTAATGATAAAAGGCGGGCAATAACATCTTCAATTTGTGTGACTTCCCCTCTGTTCTTGTACGGTAAAAAAACAGTTCATTTCTTCATTGGGATCTGGTTTTTTTGTTAGGTTTCACAAGATCTTAGTCATGGCAACTTAAAGTTCTCACATCAAAAAGGGAGTGAAGAGACATAAATATTGTGAAAAATATTTTAAATAGATCCTAAGTCAAGTTTACCTGAATGTCAACAGGGTATTTTGAGACTGTATCGGAAAGAGCAGCATCATACATATCATATGGACGACCCTCGAATAGATCAGTTAGTCGTTTTTCCCATCGCTCAAGAGCTTTAGGGGTGATATGTGAAGCATTAGGTCCATCGACAAGCTCATCAGTCCTTCTGCACCACACTGCATTACAAAGAGTTGCACTCTTGAATGTCAAAAGGAATGTTAAGAACTGCATGGCAAACTGCTAATATGGCCGTAGTATGAACAAAAAGGATAGAATAGCAAGTTCTCGGAAGGTATATTTTATTGAAATAACGTATAAAATGTAACAGGACTGCAAATATAGAATTATCCCTGAGGCTGTATTTAAGTAGGAGCTTAAGATGTTTTGAGATACCCTTGAAAGTCTTGGGTTCTAATTTTCCGGTTGATAACTAAATTAGAACTTTTGTTGTCTTCCAAAATTTCTCAATGAATGGAGGTCATGGGTCTTTGATACTCCAATTGTGAAATAAAAAGTGTAGAGATGAGAATTTGGTCTCTAAGCTTTTGGGACTGTGTCTCATAAGGTTCTAAACGTCAACTTGAGTCTAATAGGTTCTTCAACTATCAAATTTGTAGTCAATAATTTCCAAAACTTTAGAAAATGTCTGGTAAGTTGGGGATTTTGGATACAAAAATGAATTTAGAAATCCGTAAGATACAATAATGAAAATCCAAGGATCTATTAGAAACTTCTTGAAGTTCAAGAACTTAAAGGATATACCAGTAAAAATTAGCAAGTAAATGAACACTTGTCAAAGGACCTAGATACAAATCTTGGAGTACAAGGCCCAACCAAAAAGTTAAAAGGACAACTTGCGACTCTACATGTCTTTCAATAAGAAAAGAAAAAAAAAACACTGGCACACACAAAACCCAGGATCATCAATAGAAACTACTAGGAAAGCTAAATCATATCTACAACTTGGGTCTGTCCATTGTCATATCCAACAAACAACTTGGTGTACAAAAATGAATAAAAGTTGCAGCAGATAAAAAGATAAAAAAGATAGCATGGTGAAGGAAGAGGATGACTGATACCGTAAATCGCCCACACAGCTCTTCTTCGCTCTGGTGTCATAAGTTGTGTCCCTGAGAAAAGCAAGAAAGAGATTGAATCAAACAATTATTTGTAAGTTGAGATACTAAGATCAAAATGAACCAATATTCTTCCCATCATTTGCAGACTAAAGAGTTAGAAAAATGTGCATGTCTCTTTTAACTTGACTACAACAAGGGGGAAAAGGAGAAAAAGCCAAATGGTTTGAACCCAACTCCAGCCATTGGGAAAGGTATCACAAGAATAGAAAACATCCCAATTCCATTTTCTTGGCAACCAAACTATCTATATCTTAAAGAAAGGCAGCGGTAAAAATTGTAATGGAACTCTAAAACAGGGTTACATTCAACCCAGAAATGAAAAGAGTAGGAAAACAGAAAGTATACCCAAGTAAAATGTTTTGGCATATTCAGCACAGACCTCACCACAGCGAGCATAGGCCTCAGACAAGAGATTCCCATCAGTGATACCCTCATTTTGGATGGTTTTTTCCCAATCCAAAGCCCTTTGTACATCTCTTTTGGGTTCTCTCACAAGAGCCGCTTGCTTCAAGACAACTTCATACACCCTTTCTTCAGATGATCTTGAAGGATTAGCCACAGCAGCAGAGGAAGCCAAAACCCCATCAGAAAAGAAACTCAATCTCTTAGACCCAAATGGGCTGCTGCTAATTCTGATTCTTGGCTTGGGGATTAGCAGGGAGTTGGCATTGACACCAGACATCTTCTTCACACAACTAATCACAAAACCCCTCCAATATTTTATTGGGTCTTGCTTCTTCTCTTCTCTTTTTCTTTAATTTATTTGGGGGATTCAGAAAGAGAGGGTAAATGGGTGACTAGCAATTTTTTGACCATTTTGGATTGGAGAACAAAAAATTAAAATACTTTTCAACTTCTTTATGGTGGGATTTCAAGAAGCACTCTCCTTCGAAAGCCAGACTGTGGGAAGATGCTCTCTCTCATCCTAAAGATCACACACATGGGAGGATTTGTGGACAGAGTTAAGACCCCATCTCCTCTCTTTGTTTTTCTTTGTCCTATAACTAAAAATTAACTTGGGGGACACAAAGATTGTGGTCCTAATAATAGAGTGAATGTGGCCTCTCTTATTGAGGTAGATTAGCAGTGAAGGAAGATTCTAAACTGGAAGTTTTGATAACTCCAATCAAATTAACAATCAATGAGTCAGTAATCATTTGTTTTTTAAAAAAATATTCAATCTACCCAAGCATTTACCATCCTTAAATCTCTTTATTTCTTACCTACATTTTATTAACCATTTAAAAAATCAAGTCAAATTTTAAAATCTAAATGAAAGTAGTTTTTAGTACTATGGTATACAATTGCACTAGAATGAAGTATTGTAACAAATAGGTATTATAACTAGAGCTCCAAGTATATTCCTTTCAAGTTGGTAGTCCAAAACATTTCTTTTTTGTAATCAAGTAATGTGACGTGGAGATTGAACGAACTTCAAAGAAATAAAAATGTCAATTATTTACTGAATAAACTAATTTATTTATTTATTCATTTTTAAACTAGAAAAATGTTGTTTAAACAATCATTATTAATTTTGAAGCAAATTTTAAGTGCAAAAAAGAATTTCAATTTCATTATGATTTGGATCTCAAGTTCATGAACTAATATAAAGTTTTGTCTTTTTTTTCATCAATTCACTCATTGTTTTTTCATTTTACTATTTGGTATATTTCCTTTTCACCTATTATGGAGAATTTGACTTTTCTTTTTCTATAAAAACCAACCTTTCAAATAAATTTGTTTCCTTTTTATTTTTTATGTCATATTAATTAAGCACAGAAACTGTATGAAAATTTGATAAATTAAATTTCAACCATGCATGCATGTGAGAGGCACATGGGATTGAGTGATATAGAAAACTTATGAGTGGGACCCACATTCACTTCTAATTACTTTATTGTGTGATTTTGTTTTTATTTGTTACAACAAAACAATTATGTATATTTCAAGTCACATTTGATAAGGATTTTATTTTGTTTTACAAACTTAAAAGCTTATTGAAAAAGTACTTTTATATGTCTATTTATTTCGTCTTTATTTCCATCTCTATTTTTTTTTTCATAAAATGAATTTGTCTAAATGAAAAAAAGTACTTTTTTATTTATTTATTTTTAGTTTTAAAATTTTGATGGGAATTGCAAAAGAAAGAAATATATATATATATAATGATGCATATTGGTATTTTTTTTCTCATTATTATTTGTCAATGTATATTATGAAAATATACTCACTTATATATAGTACTAGATTGTGAACTTTATGATTCAACCATTTAATGATTAAAAAAGTATAGGTGTTGAATTTTGTTATGATCAAAATGTTTGACTATATCAATGATTTTGGAGACTATTGATAAATCAGAAAATATATTTATAATCTATATTTTGAATTTCATTATTGTATTTGATTTTTAAAATAATCATGTAAACACTAGTTTCATTTACAAACTTAAAATTGATATTGTTTAACCATATTTAAGATTAGTGGAGTAGTCAAAGAGGACTCTATACTTGAAAGTTATGGTTTGAGTAGCACTAATATTATGAAAAATAAACTGATATATATATATATATATATATATATATGAAAAGCAAAAAAAGAGAAGGTGCATATTCATCTTTTTATAAATAGAGAGTGTGTGTAATGAGCCATGTGCAGAATGCAACAAAATGTTAGGTTTGGCCAAATTTAGATATCTTTGGAAGACATTGCATGAGCTATCAGTTATTATGCTATAATACCTATACAATTAATGTTTAATTACCCAATGTCTTGTTCAAATCGTTAGTCTATATCCACTAAATTGAGGACATATATGATTATTCAGTTAGGTCTAGTTTTAGATATTTTAACTCAGCTATAAGACACCTCTTCCTCTTGCCTACGTTGTTATTTATTGGGATTCTTTTGAGTGTTTTGCAAATCTTTCTTATTTTCTCCTTGAAAGCGTTGGGTGGCGATTGGTTTGCCATTTCGATTCTCCTTGAGTAGTATATGTAATGAACCTTGTATTTTAGGATTTTTGTTTTACTTAATTGATGTTTACTTTTAAAAACTATAGTCTACTCATTACGCTAACCTTTAATTTATTGGACAAAATTATATGATTATTGTGACATCTCTAGATAACATAGTTGATTACAACATCTACGATAATAAATCTATTAGTATTCATTATTACTGTGTATTTTCTTATTTAATATATCATATACCTCCTCCTAGATCACCTACTCTTAGCCTAAAAGACAGCGTGAAGTCAATAGCCTCTAACAATACCTTCTGACCCTACTTAAACCTTAATCTTATATTGAAATTTATGTCATAAAACTCGTAGTTTGTAATTTAAAATCATAAGGTTTATAGACTAAGGTCCTTAAACTATCTAGAGTAACTGAAACTTTATGTAGAGACATAAACATGGATCAAGTTCGAGTATGTAGCCAAAGCGGTCTAATATGAATAAGGTTGGGCCCTTATGGATGCGATCCGTTTTGCAGTTAATACAAACGATGTGAGACAACAAAAAAGGAAATTGACACCCACAATGTTAATTGGGGGTGAGGATTTGAACCCGGGACCTCTTATCCGTAGGCATATACAAATGTTAGTTGAGCTAAGCTCACGTTGGTCAGTTTCAACAAAATTTAAAAACCATAAATTACAAACTTTTAGTTCAACTCATTAAAGTTGAATACAATAACTAATTAAATTTTGATAAAGACATTTATTTCAATCTAATTATAATTACAACGTTTACCTTTTTTAAAAAAATAATATTGTATTATTGATAAATAGAAAGTAATAATTGAAAAAAATAGTAAAGATTTAAGAATATTATTGATGAATATATCATGTTTTCTGAGCCCGTTAACAAGGGTTCAAATTTCGTGCTTCGTGAAAAATAATTTTTCTTGATGGACAATGGCCATCAAAATATCATTTTTTCTGAATGGACCCATCAAGAAAAATTCTAAACCCATCAAAAAATTCAATAACAAATATATTAATTTTTTTTAGATGGTGACCATTGCAAATCAAGAAAATTCATCCCTTGATGGGCATCGAGAAATAGTTTTCTTGATGCTTGTGGACCATTAGCAAATTTAAAGGAACTTTGCCCATCAAGGAAATCTAGAATCCACATTTTTTAACGTTTTTTTTCTTCATATTTCTTCAGCAAAATAAGAGGAAATAAGGGGACTTTCTTGACGTACATGACCGTCAAGATAAACATTGTATCAAGAAAAATGATGGTTCTTTGCCATGACCATTAAGAAATCAAAATGTGCGTGCATTGTAATGATTGTTCGAATTAGGTGAGAGAGAAACCGACAAGTATATGTGATATATATAGCTGTTGGTTATCATATTAGAAATAGTAAAAAAAAAATGTGAATGCAAACTCATATTCATAAACTCAAAATTGATATAAATGATCAAAGTTGTAAAAAGTCAAAGAAACTTTGATGAGCAATATATTCAAATGTATTTTGAATTTCAAAAAATAAACGTGGATTCAATAAAATTGTAAAAATTCAAAATGTTAACTTTTTTGTTTGAAAAGTTAAAATTTGACTTTGAACAAATGACCATTTTGCCCTTTAACTAAAGTTAATGGAAAAATCAACATTTTGTTGGATAATCTCACTCACTCTTGTGGACTAGGTGTTGCCATTTGATGAAAACATAAAGCCCATTAGAGAAAGTGGATTTTCAAGTGTTACACCTGATAGTCTTCAATTTCGGGAGAATTGGAAGAAATGGAAAATTTGGGGAGGGCTCCTTGATTTTTGACAAAAGTTATAGCTAACTAGTTTTATGGCAAATGATATGCACAACACATGCTTAATATTTTTTTAATATACAAGTTATGAAGGTTTTGACTGAGAGAAATCTCTTTATAACAAACGGAAAAAAAATGTGTGAATTTTGAAATTTGAAGTTGCTATTTATTAGTTTTTATTTGATTTAACATAACAAACATTAAGTTTGATATAATAAAATATTTTATTAGTTAATTTTTTTTATAATCTCTAAATATATTTATTTATGAAAAAAAATTATTTACATTTGATTTATTTCAAAATATTTCATTAACCTACCTACAAATATATTTTTGGAAAATATAAAGAAAGTGTTACAAAAAGGAAGTATATAGATTTTGTTTTCCAAAATATAAATACATTTATCTTTCTTTTACCAAAAATTTTTTCATGTACCTAAAAAATTTGTTTAAGCAAATTAAATATTTAACTTTTTTTTATTGTTTATTATTTTTCCATAAGGCGGAAGGAAGAAATAAAGGATGAACTGAACCTACAACCGATCGACGACTAAACAAAATATGAACGCGGACTAAACTAACCGTTAGTGATTGCTATGAATGACCTTTGCTTGAAGGGACGAAGAAAACAAACGAGCAGCTGCTTTGAGAGGACCAACAATGGAGATTTTTTTTCTTTTGGTTCAAGTTTGAAAACAGGGGGTGAAAGGGTTTCTCACTTGTAGAGGTAGGGAGAAGATTGGAAGATTTGATTAAATTGATTTGATTTTTTATAGAGAATTAATTTGTTGCCTTGGTATTTGGTTTTATTATAGGGTATTTTAGTGGTTTTTTAAATTTTTGTGTGGTTATTGTGTTGAGGTTTTAGATTGGGTATTGGTTATTTTTAATTTGCATTCTATATTTTTTGTTTTTAATATATTTTTTTATTTTGTCATTTGTATAATAATTTTATTTTTATTTTGTTATTTTTCAAACTTTTAAGTTTACAATTTACCATTTTTATTTTGTCATTCCTCTTTTTATTTCCATCTCTCTCTTTCTCTTTCTCTCTCCCGTTTTCTTCATCCATTGGGTACCATAATGGTTTTGAGTTGAGGATAATAGGTCAATTGTAGTGGTGGTCTGGTCGAGTTCATGTGAAGAACTTCGAGTAAACGTAGCTATGAAGGTAAAGATCCTTTTAACTTTAATTTGCTTTAACTTGGGGTTTCATATTAATTTAGTGTAACTAGGGTAAAATCTCGATCCGATTTTCGATGTGCATGACTAAAATCTATCAAATCTGATAAACATACTATTCTTATGTAATAGACACGTAATACATAAACTTAACGCAACAAAAATTAATTTAAACTCATGTAAACACGTAGTGTAGCCCAGTCTAAAACATTTGCAACCAAGACACATTCAACTAGAGATCGAGTAATCATAACATCTAGTGCTTACACATACCATAAACTTAATCAACTTAACAACATATAACAAACATATATAGAATTTGATGTACAACTTTACCCACGGATTAAAAATAGAACTTAAAGCTTCTAGTAGACTCTAATCGTGTGTCAGGCACCGGGAACTTGATTCCTACCTGAAAAGTGAAAATATATTTTTAAATGGTGAGCTATAAAGCCCAGATAAATTTGTTAAGCAAAACAACCTCATGTTTTTAAATGTAAACAACTTTTCAAATACTCAGCAAGCATGTTTATATCTCTAGCACGACATTTTATGTTTATAATAGAACTGTATAACTAACATGACATCACTATGTTGTGTAGTAGGGCCTGCCCAACACTCACGACAGCATCATTGTCACAGAGTACACTCAACATCTACAACGAAATATAACATGTGTGCACACGGTATTCTCTAGTCTCAAGTTCAATATCTCAGTCATGTAGTAAACGAAAAGCTCAGAAATCACATGTAAATTAACATTTCATACATGTCTGCTTATACCTTTTTGACTTAAAACATAAACATATATAGCTTGTTCGTGGAAAATAGTAAAGTTGAGTTAAATACTCTTGCTAAATACAAGTCATGCTTAGTTTAAATCAATACTAGTCTATAATTCTTATCAAGAAATCTAAACTTGAAACTCATGCTTGAAAACTATTGGTAGAAATTGTGTTTGTTCATAAACTTATAATTAAACATAAATAATAGGTTTAACTCAAATGATCTTCGTGAAAGTTGTAGAAAATTGAATAAACTTTCCGAACATACTAAATAGAGCTTCTAATTCTAATTCTACTTCTACAATTCAAACTATTCAAAACACCATAACCTCTCTAGATTCGAGTCTAAATCCAGTGTTCTATCTTCACCTTCAAATTTCATCACTTTCCCATTAGTTTCAGCTCAAGCATCCTTCGTAAACTTTGTAAAAAATTGAAATATCTTTTTAACCTGACAAATCTCGACATCTAATTCCTCTTGTGCATCTCGAAATCAACGAAAAACTAGTAGTTTGCTTAATGATCCAAAACCTGCTATGGATTATGACGATTTAAAATATTTGAACTCCCCGTCCCCGTGCATAAAACTTCAAGAACTCCTCAATCTTCTTCTCTTAGTTTTCTCCCTTCCATTCTTTAAGAATTTTGATGAAGAAAATGGTGAAATGATTTTTTGGCGGTGGTAGAGAACCCAAAAGAAAACTTACGATGAAAACATAAAAATTATATGTGTAAACTCATACATATTTAAATTATTAAGAAATTTAAATTAACAAATAAGAATTCACCCTTTTGATATAATTAATTTATAATATCTATTGAAGTCAAACTCACATATATTTCAAAAAAAATTTATAAAAAATATTAACTATCTAACTTCTCTTCATTAATGCACTTTATCTATTTCACTATGCACATACACTAGACTTACATTTGTACAAGTTATTGTTGAATAATATCTTTTAGTAATGTGTGAGATGAATTGTTATACTCCCTGAAAAAAAAATCATGTCAATCATTACTTTATTGAGTTAAGCCATGTTCCATAACTTTTTAGTTTCTAGTTTTAAAATTTTATACTTTTTTTATAACATTTTCTTATCACAATTTTGACCCGACAACTATATTTTGAATTTTTAGTCTAAAAACAAAATCAAGAACTACGATGTCTTAATTTTTATTTATATATATACATTTATTATATCAAATTTTATTCTGCTTTTTATATATTTAAACACATAACAGAGTAACAATATAGTTCAACAATATTAGGTTGCAAACAAGTTAGTCTATACATTTTTTTTTTTGTGACATTTTAATCTCATAGTTTAAAAAAATGTGATGATATCATGAAAAAGTATGGTTAGTATACTTGAATGAAACTTGTTACAAATGTAGATCTATAAATGGAATAGTGATTAAATGTGTTTATAAATAAAAAATTAAATTTAAATAATTGGAAAATAGAAGTCACACTTAATTTTGATAGAATTGTTAAAAGGCTTGTTCAATATTGGTTTTATTTTTAAAAATTGAATCTATAAATACTTCTTTAAAATTATAAAATATGATAGTGATGACAAAAAAACCAATGGTGTATAAGAAGTGGAATTTTCAAAAACAAATATTCAAAATTATTATCAAATCGAATATAAATTATTATAATATAATGAACAAATTGTTGTATACTAAAATTGAAGGACAAAATTGTTACAAATTTAAAAGTAATTTTACAAAATTGTTATGAAAATCAACAGTCAGACGGTTAAAAGTAACAATGTTTTCTTAAGCATAGAAAGAGTTTATCCAACAAACCAATATAAAAACAAGTCAAGCTATCTAACCTTTTGTTATGTTAAGAAATTAGTATTAATTTGATAATATACTAACTTAAACCAAAATATTATAAAATATATATAAAAAAATCATATAGATCACATATAAACACTAATACTATGGATGTCTATTAGGGAGATTGATAGATAAAAAATAGAAACTTATTAATGTTTATGTCATGGATGGAATTCAAAATGAATAATTTTTTAAACCTAATTTCTTTTATAAGAAAAGAAAAGGGAAGAAAATTGGTTTAGAATTTTCATATATTTTTTAGGATAATTTGGATTGTAATTAATCTGTCATTAAATCCAATAATAAAAAAGGGTAGAAACATAATAAAAGAAATATAATTTGTTTAGAGACATAATTAAAGAAATATTAATAGGAGGTTACAAAAGCAATTTAAAAAATTTAAAAAAAGAAATGCTCTTGTTAATCAAATGACAATAATATGTTGTCTAAATAAAGTCAAATAATTTATGTAATTACCAAATGAAGATACATATCTCCACGTGTCAGGCATAAGAAGGCGAGTAGGAAGGAATGCGAGTGGTAAGATTAGGAAGAAAGGGAAATGAAGCCTATACCTTTCCCTCGTATTGTGAATTCAAATTTCAAAAAACGACCCAACAACTCTCTCCTCTTCACTGATTGATTGCATAAATCCCAACTCGAAAAAGAGCAATATTATTAGAACCCCACAAGAAATTTTGAAAGAAAAGTAATACCCAAAAAGAAAACAATCGGTTTTTGTTTTCTATTGGGGCCTTGGGCGTTTTGGGTTCTGTAGCCATCGTCAATGATATGTGCTCGCACTTGAGGCGTGAATTGGGGTTTTTTTGCTGGTCTTTCGTAGGGTTTCTTGATCGATCGGTTTCAAGAGCAATGGGTTGTTTCTTTGATTGCTTCAAAGTCAGAGATGATCGCCATCGACCTCGATCGCACCTTCTTTCTGACCCACCTTGTTCCAAGTACGGGGTGCGTATTCGATCCTTGTTTTTCCTTTTTTTTTTTTTAATAATGTTTCATGATCCCTTCGTTTTGTTTCAAGAGGAATTTGGAGAAATGAAATCAATTGGGAAATTTGTTCTCCTGTTTCTCGGGAAGATTCTGTTCTGATTCTGCCTTTTCAACTTTTGCTTTTATCGGCTTTTTGTATAATGGGGTTACTTCTCTTCCATTCTGCTGATGTTATTGGGGATTATGTAGTTTACCTCTGCTTGTTTACTTTAATTAGGTAGCTGATTTGGCTTTGATTTTAGTTAAATCAGATGTTCGAAGTGCGAGATTCTGCTCTTTCTTTTTATGTCTCTTTTTAGTCTACTTTGTATGTGAGGGAATCAGGGAAAGGCATAAATGGATTTTTTGTGACTTATCGCTTTCTATTTCATGCTTCAGGAACCTGTCGTAGCTCGAAATCAGCTATCATCTCTCTTCCTGTCTGAAGGTAGATGTTTGTCTCATCCATGTTTGTTCCTTGTATTCAAATCTGCGGATTCTTATTTCTTTATGTTTTTGTTTTATGTAAGAAAATGAAGATTCCCCAAAGAAGGATTCAGGTTCCAAGTCTTTTGGGTCTCCACGGTACACCAAGGAGTTGATGGATGAGGTATGCAACCTTCCTAATAGTGTACATCTCCAAGTGTAGCGTGCTGATTCTGATCGCGGCAGGTGTAATAATGATTTCAGTTTGACAATTCGATTGTAACTAGTTGGGGAAATGAAAAGCATGAGCTAGAATGAGCTTCTCTGCTTTCAAGTTACAAACAAAACATAATGTTTCAACTGCTTAAGACTGTTGCTTAATTACTCAAAGTTTTAGTACAAGTATGGAAGTGATTTTAAAATTGATGAGATTCCTTTTGTCTTTAACTTTAAGTTATTTTAATATTTAATGTTACAATTTTGAATACATTTTTATTTTGAAATTGACAAAAGTGTTTTTATTCTTTTTCAGAATAACTCTCAAACGTACTCGTAATCTTGTCCTGGCTAGGATTATATATGTTGATAGGCATCATTATAATCTCTAATGATATGAACTTTAATTTGCAGGCCAAATTTCTTAAGGCGTGTGGGGCTATAGTGGAAACCCCAGCTGAAATTCGGAAAACATCCAGAAAGCTATCAAATGCTTCCCTTGAGTCAGGTTCTGCTGAACGTTCACCTAGCAGGTTGTAATATACATGTGAAACCAACATATGTTTCATGATTGATTTTGTAGCATGGCCATCTTATAACTTAATAAGTTAATAGATTATACATGCAAGTTCTGCCATCTATTCCTCCAAGAACTGAATAATACGGTACAATTTTGATAGGAGGATGTGAAAGTTGGTCGAATATATTGGCGTTTATGGTCAGGAGTATGGTTTTTCTTGCTAGTCTATTGTAAATATTGTTTATTGTCACAAGAGATGCCGAAAAGCTGTGCTGAATTTAGTTGAACTTTCAGTTTCTGTCTTTTACTTTAGTATCAGACTCGGATATCTTTCTAACCAAACTTGGACCATGTCTTACATTGTGGAGCTTGTTGATACTACAGTTGTATTACCGGCGAACAGAATACTGAAAGAGTCTCTGCTCAGCACATTGAAGGCAGTGAGGATGGAAGTGAAGCTGCTCTTAATAGTCCTGATAATGTGATGACTACATGCCGGAGTAAATTTGTACGTTTTGAATGTGATATAAACGAATCCCCCAGCCGAAGTTCATCTGGAAGCGGAAGAGAAAAAGTACAAGGATTTGCTTTATCAGGCAATAGGAGTGTATCAAAGTCATCGCCTTATCCAACTCCTCTACAGCTATCTGACGAAATGCAAACTCCCGGAACTGTTTTTCCAGCAAACTTGGATCATGGGAAAGCAAGAATCAGGTCCCAATACGTTTATTCAGTTATGAACCCGGTTGAGAGTGCCGCTCAATTGAAGGCACTGAAGGAAGAAGATTCTAACCTGGAAGGAGTTTCAAAAGAAATGGGAGAATCTGTTGAAGAGCTTGAAATGATGACACCTATGCCAGAAAGGAATGTGAGAACAAATACACGTGAGAAGGACTTGAT
Organism: Cucumis sativus; assembly: GCF_000004075.3. Classification (NCBI taxonomy): domain Eukaryota; kingdom Viridiplantae; phylum Streptophyta; class Magnoliopsida; order Cucurbitales; family Cucurbitaceae; genus Cucumis; species Cucumis sativus. The sequence goes on from NC_026658.2 coordinate 5,199,556, forward strand.
GGTGGAAGCAAGCTTGTCTGCTTGGTTGAAACCAGTATCTACTCATGATGATGATGGCAAGAAATTCGGAGCTGCAGATAGGCCAATTCGTGTTGGAAAAAGTGCAGGGGACAGGCCAATCATAGGGATGGTTGCCGCTCACTGGAACGAGGATGAACCTATTCAAATCTCACCCAAGGAATGGGATGGGAACGGAATCCCAAATTCCACCAATAAGTACAAGGAGGTAACTTTATGACTGTTTTTGAGATTTTCCTTTTTGTATGAACTTGAATGGTCAGTTTGCTTTCCTGTTTTTTGCAGGATCAAAAAGTGAGTTGGCATGCAACACCATTTGAGGAGAGGCTGGAGAAGGCCTTATCAGAAGAAAGCATAGTTACAAGGTAAGACTACTCTGTTTGCCGTCTTCCATGCTTTTTTCCCTAGAATAGAGGTTAATAGCTGGACTTCCTCACCCCCATCTTCTGTGGTGAACGGGTATAGTCACTGATCTCAACTCACTGAATAAAACATTATTAGTTCTTTGAAAGAAAGTGGTGAAGCTATAAGGGACATAAAACAACCAAAAAAATAGGTGAAGATAATCTTTGTTTTCCTCTCTGCACAGCATTATATGCTTGATACCATAAGAAAATGTTGAAACTCCTAACACTTCGTCTATCTCCAAGCCTGATAAGTAAAGTCTGTATCCTAAACAATGTTTCGAGCAACCAAATTTTTGTGTGCATTTATTGCTTCAGGTAACAAATAGGATATGATACTCCGAATAGAACTCATAAGGTACTAGAAAAGTACAGCTTGGAAATTAGATAGCCGTTAAAAGTGAGAGCAGTCATTAACCACTTGTGAGATTCCGAAATTAGTTGGAAGTGTATTTAAAATTTGTCACTATCTGAACATATAACCAATCGCCATCATCTAGCATAAAGTCTAAAGTCTCGACCAAGAGTTCATAGGTTTGAATTCCATACTCAAAAACCGATTGCTATAAAAATTTTGGTAAAATAATGGTGTCTTTAATATCCTTCCAAACGTCATATCTAAACCCACTCTAAATCAATGGAGGGACTTGAAGAATGGTTACTTGAGCTTGTATTCCCATGCCCTTGAAATGTTAACTAAGGTGTGTGAAAGACTCTGAACACAGTATAGATTCTTGTGAAGTTGAAATGAAAAACCTGTCCTATAGTTTCAAAAATTTTATACGTTCTTGTGTACATGATTATGCAGGAAGAATTTCCAAGGAAAGTTAGTAGCTTTTGATGAGGAAGACGATACAGCAGTTTCGCGGTTACAATCCTCAATCCAGCGAAGTTCAGTGGTATCATATTGATAAAACAAGTACATTCTTTTAGGGCTGTGTTATCCAACCCAGATGTGAATGGTAGCTTCAATCTGCCATATAGTGTGAGTCATGAAATTTATATTTTGAAAACTCTATCATATCACACCAGTTTGAGAGTTTTCTACAGTGAAATAGAACAAGAGTGGCTGAATGTTCCACAGCTTACCCTTTTTTTGTAGTGTTGCTTATATAGCAGCAGTAAAAAAAAACTTGCGTATGTAGTCTCTGCAACTTCTTGTTTATGGGTTTGAGCTTGTAAACCTTTTTGGATGATGGACAATGAGTCATTGCTTATAAACTTGATTCAAAATGTTATTGACAAATTGAAATTTGCCCTTTCGATCATTGGCGAGGATAATATTTAGAATGGTTTTGATTCTGACTAAGTATAGCTTAGGAAACGTGTTTGTGCGACACCAATATGTTGATTTTAACTTCAATTGTCAACATCGAAAATGAACTCTTAACAATCTTCAAGGCATTGTTTTAATTCAGCTGTATCAATTGAATTGCAATTATACCTATACAATAAAAAAATATAAAAACAATAGAATACAAGAGCATACAAAAATAAGTCAAATATTCCAATCAGGTAAAATAAGAATGCATGAGCAATCACAAAAAAGCTCAATCACTGTAGTCCAAAGATAAATATAGAATCTAATAAGGACCATCTCTAAAAGATTCTATAAACTAGAATCAAAGCTTAATCACTGCAAAATAGAATTAAAAAAAGCCCTTTCTATGAAAATATTAGTCCTCCTGAAGCATGATAAGAACTCGAGGGAAAAGCTGCAGTGATACTCTATGAACCAACTAAACTCGTATGAAAGAACCAAACTCGTCTGCATTTTCATTTCGGTTAGGAACTAACCCAGAAAACATTCAAAAGGAATGACATTGCTGCTGTAGAAAAGTTCAGAGACCATCCTAGCGAGTACACTTGAGGGGAAGAGATTTTATAATACAACAGAGCAGGAGAAGCTGAATGTTAATAGAAAAAACACTCATCATCAATGGTTTTTGTTCCCTAGATTTACAACTCCCGACTCTCTACACAAAAGTATAAATCATCGATAAATGGCTCACACAACAGAACACGTTCTGTTAAGACTTTAGCATCTAACGTCAAGAAATGTACACCACATCACCAACATCAGATCAGCCAGTCAAATAATTTGAATATTACTCGCACATAAAAGAATGCAAAAACAAAGTTTGCATTCTTTCTAAACTAGGTGCTGTGTACTGTATGCTTACATCTAACATGCATTTATATGTATGATGTCGAATTTATGGTTGATTGGAAGAGCTCACATCTTGCTCATGATGGCTGTTGACAGGTTGGCTAACAACAGTAATATCTAAACTGCTTCCTTCAGTTTCTGCGGCAATTTCTCTAACATCAGCAATTCTTGCTTCTGTTGTCTGAATATCACTCCATTCCCCATCTCCAATTGGTTGTAGGTTGACCTCACCAGAGACTGGTATTGCTCTAGAGTCACTCAAGCATGCTTTATCCACATTATCATCTGATGAGTCAACGTGCTTTGTTAGCAGAGAACCATCATTACCTGGGCAAGACTCCATCTTCTCCTCAAAAACTTGTATATGTTGTCTGCAGTGCAAAAATGAAGTAGAGAACACGCTTGAAATTTCAATCGAAATCTTCTATCATTTTAAGATATGGCTGTGATTTTTAAAACAAAACAAATAAATATTGTTGACAAACAAAGCATAATTTCTACAAAGTACAAAATTAAAGTAATTTAACTTCGAAGAGGTTCTAAATTATTTTGGAACTGATATATTGTGTAAAAAGGCCAAAACTGATATACCGGGTTCTAGCTCCCATGAAAGAGGATGTTGATTTAAGAGAGAGAAACAGTGGCACATGCAACTTAATCAGTTAAACGGTTAGGGAGAAGGATACGAGTGTAACACTAAGACCCCCAATTGTAATGAAGTATTATAGAAAGGGGAGGAAAGGGAAAGCCACTGTTTGTGGGAGTTAAGCCTATGAAGAGTAGCTGGAAATGTGCTAGTGATGAGCTGGAATTAGCTGTCTGGGGGGGGGGGGGGGGGGGGGGGGCACTTGAGTAAAAGTAGGGAGTTATGTTAGTAAAAGAGAGGGAGGGAAAGTTAGTCTGTTGTCGTGGTCATTGTTGTTTGTAAATTTCCTTAGAGCATTTCTTTTCAATAAGAATTCCAGAATTCCATCTGGTTACCAATCACACTACTGCATCCAAGTATGAAACTTTAGGAGAAAAGATGATAAACCTCTGAATTTGTGCTTGTAACCTATTTATATATGCCATAAGCTCCTGCTTCTCCTGCAAAGCAGCCAACTCTTTCTGTTTAGCATCTTTTATTCTTGCTTCAGCATCAGCCTCTGAAACCCTGACTTTTTCCTCCGCTCTCACAACAGCACCTTCTAGAATCACAGCCTGCTCTCTAGCTTTTGCAAGCTCAGATCGCCACATATGTGCTTCCTGATTAGCAGCATCTCTTTGTTTTATCAACTGATCTCTTTCTCTACTCATATCCATTAGTTTTGCTTCGTACTCTTTGAGCTGGAAATGGATGTGAAAATCAGATGGAATACATATAATGTAACCATAACGTCAAAAAATGGGGCACAGGCCATTCCATGAGTTCTAAGTGTTGTGTAATAAAGTAGGCAATACCTTCAAGATGGATGCATCCAGTTGCTTCTCAGAATCTTCTTTTATACGTTGAATTTCTGCACAAACGATTTTCCTTTGTTTATCCATCATATGGGCTGCAGAAGCAGCAGCCTCAGCAGCTTCAGCTGTCTCAGATAATTTTTCAGCTATATCATTTATTGTTGAATCTCGTGCACGTAGATCACGAGCCAAATTCTGTAGTTCCTCATCCTTGACTCGTAGCGTCTCCTGGATAAACATAGAGATGGACATTTAGAACCACGTACAACTGAATGAGATTCCGGAAGGATCCCATTGCACAACCATAGTTTACCACGTCAAAGCAACTCCAGCCTCGTACAAGAAGTATCACTTTTGCATAAGCAATATGATCCAAAATAAGGGTTCAAATGTTCAAAGCCTACGGTTTTTATTGTGGACAAGGAAACACTCCCAAACTAGAAAGAAATGTAGTCTACAAAAACATAGCATCTAATTCAGACTATATATGAAATCTCTGGCTAAATATATGTGTGTATAACAAACAAATAGGTCTACTAAAACAAGGCCACAAAAAGAACACCGCTCACCAAATAACTACAAAAGAACGGTCTTCCAGTCAGTGATAACCAGACCTTGAAAATCATCCACTGACTAATTACAAAGAATTTATTCTAGTTTTTCAAACAATCTTAAGTTGCACATTAACAATTTAACGATAATATCATCATAAGCAATATATTACAACAGCTAGCACTCTTATCGTACACAAATCTAAAATAACCACCAACCAATCTAAAATTTCAACAAATTTAAAAATCATTCACTAAAATAGTGAATTAATAATTTTAAGAAAATATATATAGAAAAGGTTGATTTTAGCACATTCCAAACATTTTGATCAACTCAATGGTTCATAATTTGTATGGATAGAAACCTAAATTATATGAAGCTTTATCAACCTCCACAATTTGGCATGGGACCACATATTTACAGACAAACAAATGGAAAATGGTAAAGCATTAAAGTGCAACAAAACAATTGAGAATCTGAAGTCATCATGTCAGAAGAGCATAAGGCATCAACCATACTCCAACTTGTGTGTTTTTTAATTTGCACGAAGACTGGAATAAGAAACCCAGATACAAATGAAGCCTTACACACTACACTTTCAACAGAATGAGACCTACCCCTATATTACATAGTCAACAAAAATGAAATGTAGAGTTAGCCGGACTTCCCTTTCCAGGTTATCAAATACCTAAACCAGAGCACACTGACTTAAAGAAACTATTGCCTTGCCTCATTACATACTGATTTGATTCCTTGCCAGACCGAAGGGCCAAGGGGTATGGGATTGGACCACTAAGAATGACTTCATCCCGAGAAAGAAGAGAAGAATGACTCCCCATTGAAGACTAAACTAATAGACATGCATTTCAAATATACAAGAAGATTTACCTTCATAATCGCTAAATCGTCCATTTGGCCATCAGTTGCTTTATTTGCAATAATTCCCAGAGTATTTCTTAAAGATATCTGCATTGCTCTTTCAATTTCTTTAGAACTTTCCTGGGCAGTTGAATTGGCAGCAGCAACTACTGTGGCCACTGTTCCCAATTTTGCAGAACCATTGCCACTCAAGGAATTTACGGCTTCTTTATGGGCCTTTAGGACCAACTGGGTTGCACTGATTGGAAAAAATCAAAACAATAATATTAAGATGTATTATATCAGCTCATACCATGAATCTAAGGAAAATTGAGGAAAATTATTAATATATTTCCTTAAATAAGGTGAATCGTTATATGTCATAGAAAACAACCCACCTTGGAAAGTTATCAAGCAATGTTAAAAAAATAATTGAAAACCAAGTATAATGAGATACAAAAGTAAAAGGTAACAAAATTACAATCTTTCTATAAGAAACCAGAAAAAAGTTAAGAAATACAAAGCGTATAGAAAAGAGTCCAGAAAAAGAGAAAAAAAAAAGCGACAGAGAGCCTAATAACTAACTACCAAAAGGGTCTACAATCGAAAAATGATCATAATTAAAAAATATCATAATTGCAAAAAAAAGCATATTAACCGACACCCACAAGGAGGCATTAAACTTTACCCTTTGGCCTCTCCTAGACCTCCTCAATTTATCACTCAACCTCTCTAAAAATCCTATAATTTCCAGATAACATTATTACAATATAACTATTCCAAGTATTCTCGGTCTTGAAACCTCCCCTCTTGACACATCACTCCAGCCTGAAGCCATTAAACAATTGTCTATCTTCATGTTTTCCCCAGAATTCCCTAATATTACCAATATACGTCTAAACCCTAATGATATTTCTTAACTCTATACTAACATCATCCCTATCAGAGAAATCTCTGAGTTGAAATGATGTTCTCATAATAACTGAAGGCAGACTGTTTTAACTCTATTCTTCAGTAATTTGTTCAAAGCTTAAAGTTTTTTGGAGGAATGCCGAAGAATTTCTGGAGGATTGCTATGAAAGTTCTTTTATGAGGTTTATGTGGAAAGATATAGAAGAATCTTCACATCACATCATTCATGAAGATTTTCGGTGTTGCTTCTAGAAGGTGTTTCCTTCCAGTAACTTTTGTAGTCATAAACCCTGTTTTACTTCTCCTGATTAGGGTACAATTTTCAGAGCTCCTTGGTGGCCGGGAGATTTATTGGTTTCTTACAAAAGAAATTTGATTTTTACAAAGGTCAAGATTGTGGAAGATACCTAACTAGAGATATTAGTACACGATTAGTAAGGGTTGTTATGGAAATTAGTTGAGGAGTGAGTTTGGGAATTTGGTTATAAATAGAGGGTGGGGTTTTGAGGGAAGCAGGAAAATTTGCTGAGTGGTTAGGGCTTGAGTTAGCGTACCTGAACGTTTCAAGTTCCTTTATACTTCATTTATATTGTAGTTCATCATCCTTTATATTTCAATATATGTTAGATCTTATTCTAGTTAGGAGGCTAAAAGATTGCAACCATTTCCAGGTGATATATACATCAATTAGTTTGCAATTCAATAAATATGCACAAAAACATGGTGATTGGTACTGTAGTTTGTAGGTTCGTTAAAGAGGAGACCAGATAACTTTATTACCCAGAAAAAGAACTGTTTCAATTTTAAAAAGGGAGCTTGTTTTTTCATAAAATTCTAGATTGAAACAATCTCCAGGTTATACATCAAATAAATGATGATTGTTAATGAAGTTTTTAGCATCTTTAAAGAGGATAACAGTCAAAGTATCAAAAGTATTTTAATTTAGAGAAGGAAAATGATTTTTACGAAATCCAAGATTGCAACCATTTCCAGATTATACATCAATCAGTTTGCACTCTACAAATATGCATTAATAAATGATAATCAGTATAATAGTTTTCAGTTTCTTTATAGAACAATAGATATCTTATCATCTAGTTCTGTAATTTTCTTGTCCATAAAACCTCAGAACATATACTCCAATGGAAGTTCAGAAACTGCCATTTTATGTATACATTCTTGCTATAATTGGGCATGAAAAAGTACGGAAATAACTATGCCTTATGTGGGTTCATGAAGATGTTGCACAAATAATATCACGGACATGGGGCATTTTTGAACAACTTACTGCAAAGTAGACACCCAGGCTCTAGCTGCACCAGGAGTCTCTGCACAGAGGAAGTAATCTTGTTTCTGGGGTGTGCCAATATCTGAAGGTACAGTTAAGACATTTGATATCGTAGTAAATTAGTTTTTCAAAATAACATCCAAGTAAATATTTTTCCCCAATAGATACAAAATAATGAGGATACAGATACAGCAACCATCGTACTTTGGTAGACCACTAGAACAAAAGAAAATTTGAAGAGAAAATATAAATTAGTAATTTCAAAGCCAATATGAGTCAACCAATAAGCTGTAAGAATCAAACTTACTGGAAATTCACGGGAGAAACAGTAATATTGCTATTTGCATCAAATATAATAGATCCTTTGATAGTTGCCTCATTTCTCCTAATTCTATAGCAGAAGTTGCAAAAGAAAGAGAGAAAAAATGAGCTATTTCCACCAACATATTACATTGAACTAAGCAAGAAAGAGCCAAAAACAGTGTAAATTGGACGTATGGTTACTTGTATTCCATTTTCCCTGTTGTTGGGTCCAAAATTACCCATCGCTCATTCCATTTCCTCAACTGCAAACATTGTAACAGAGAAAATCAGATTTGCTACAACGAAGGGCTCATTGCCATAAAAAATGCTGTCTAAGAACAGAAACGCAGAAAATAGAAGGCTGATCAAATGTGACCACAATTCTGCATATGCGCACTATAAAACAGTCTGAGAATACTAGCACATCGACGGCCATATTCATAATCACAAATATGCCAACAGTTAGATCACTAACATGGGCATTTCTCACATTTCTAATCTCCTTGAAATCACAAATCCGACCTCCTATAATCTTAATAGGTACTTCTAAGTGATTTAATTAAGTCTTCAAATATCACTAAAACATTCTAATTTCCACAATTAAACGAGTTGTCAATGAAAATTTGAAAATCCTGCTACAAATAAAAAACCAATGCCAGACGAATCACCAACAAAAGTTTCCCAGTTTTTATCATGGCTAGCGAAATTCAGCTATCAGAGCCGCCCAGTTCACAAAATGAGGGAATGGGGGAGGCAAAAAAATGAAATAATAAAAATTCACCTACATAAATAGAAAACCAACAACTTTTTTGCCAGACAAACCCGTCGAACAATCCCCCAATTTAATCACCCAAAATTCGACGAGAAAGATTTAAATGGAAGACCTAAAGGCAGCGCAATTAAGCAGTAACCATCAATTCAAAACAAAAGGAAAGAGAGAAAGAGTTGCAATGCATTAGTTAACGATCGTACTGTTTCAGATCGCTTTAGAAGGGGACCCTGCAACAAATTCCGACCAGACCCAGAGGCCAGCTGCCGCTTGATCTTCTCCAAACTGTTCCCGGCATCTTCCGCTCTCTGCACCAACAACAATCATAAATTAAAAACATGTTGAGCCAAAAAGATACACACCAGCAAATCAGACACGGAAAAAACGAAGAGATACACCCACCGGAATAGCACCATTAGAGGCCATTTTCGATCAAAAGTGGGTGGCCGAGCTACCAAACAACCACCAGTACACTATCAGAGGGAATTTGGTTCAGTGTTGGATTCAACCTGCGATATTTCCGATTCTTCGATCGAGAATTTCCCCAAGAGTTTCTTCTTAGGTTTGCTTCTTCCACTTTCAGTTGAAGACTGTTAACCCTTAAGACTCAATGTTATTTATGAAATTTAAACAATCTTTATTCCTCTTTTCCCTTTCTATTTTCTCTATAAATTTTTCTAATGTATTTTCTAAAATGGTACCTTTAAATATTACTTTAATTGAACTGTTTGAAAAGGTAAGAAATTGAATCTTCCACTAAATTTCGAAACATATTAATTCTCACTAATTTATGCTTGTATTTATCTATTCAAAATAAAAAGCAAAAAGAAAATCGTACTTGTTTTTTTCTTTTTCATTTTGGTCTGTTATCTAAATTTGGTTTGTTTCAACTCATTCATTTTAGTGGAAGAAGCAAAAAATTTGTCTGATATTGCATCATCAATAATGTAAAGTTCATTACTTTATAATAATTATTATTATTTTGCAAAGAACATATAATTTAATTGTACAAAGGTAGGTTTAGGTACAATATATGTATATGTTAGAGTAGAACAATTTAAAAAGTGGCAAGTAGTAAAAGCTACAAGTCATAAGCTTAGAGGCCTCAACGAGTCGCATAACATAAGGCTACAAAGAAAAATAAAGCTTTTAAGAGAAAAATGTAGAATATTTTGTAAGTTTCAATAGTCTAAAATAAACTAATTGAGTTTGAGTATTTCGATTGCACACACTCTGATCTTTTAGATATGTAACTACTGTAAATTGTCTTCTTTTTTACTATTAACCCAATCTAGTTATTTTTTTTTTATTATATCAACTATAATTTACTGCCAACAGAATAAAAAAATCCACCCATTAAGTTATGTTTAGAATTAAAATGGACAATTTTGATTAAACAATTAAAATAATTAAAATTTGCACATTAAGTTTATTTTCAAACTAAAACCATTTTATTATAATTTAAAAAAAAATAAAATAAACCTTGTGATTTATTTTGGAAGCAAAATAACAAGACTGATTTTAATCCTAAAGTTTCTCTTTAAAACAATTATAGCTCGCAGTGTAATTAATTAAATATAAACTAGTAGAAGATAAAAATAAGTTGGCCAAATAAAATTTAAAAAAAAATGAAGACTTGAGACTATCATATCAACTCAACCATATGCATTCATTTTACAAATACACACTAATCATTTCACTGCTCAAACTCAATAAAACAGAAAAAGGAAAAAAGTAAAAAAAAAAAAAAAAAAAAAAGGAGGAGGAGGAATTTTATAAGTAAAACTTATGATAAGAGGGGAGAGTGAAAGAGCAGCAAATAAAGGAGAGATTTTGTACAACACAAAAGAACTATTCTCAGTGCATCATGTTGATAAAAACAAATGCAATTATTGCTTCCCCAAAGGAAAAAAAAAATGAAGCAGTACTTCAACAATGGCTATTGCAGCAATATCGATTACAAAAGACCATCATTGAGACACAACAGAAAGAGTGCAAAACTTCTGAACATCTCATGAGCTAAAATTAAATCCCAAGACTAAAGAAAAGATGTAGACCAATTTAGCAAGTAGCTTCATTTTAGTTGAGTGTAAGTTATAATTCTTGATGTCCTTGATGAAACTTTAGTAAATCTACTTGTATCGCTTGGAGAACCCCTCAACAAGTTTGTCCATAAGCTGCCATTTCTTGTCAAATCCCCACCCTGGGTTGCTCTGCAAATGGAAGAATTGTACAAATTAGCATTATCTTCATATTGAATGTCAAAGTCTTATGTATTACTCACTAATATGCAACATAGACAGGAAATGTCAATTAAACCTCTAATGTACAGCGGCTGAACTAAAAGTGGCTTGGACTTGCACATTTTGACTCTCAGGATCTAGGTAGCTCATAACAACGTTAAATTGAGCTGCCTAGTGTTTACACAACAGTTGTGTAAAATGATATTGGCTCCATAAACAGATCAACTCAATACGGAACAGTTCATTTATATAAATTCAAGATTATTGAAGCAGAACCAAATGAAATTTCTGTTTTTTTTCTTTCCATTCTGGTTGCACTGTATCTGATGTATTTAAGGCTACATCATTCTATAGTTTTGTGCCAGTTTCAAAACCTCGTCATTCATCTTTCTACCCAATGCTCTTTCCTCAGAATTTTCCATTACTCAGTAGTCAGTAACAATGCAAGTTAAAGGAAATTCATGTCATGAGAATTAACATGCTGAAGGGCTTCTCGTATTAATAAGAAACACAAATCAGTACCTAGTTCCCCTAAACATTCAAACCAAAGAGGACAGGATACAAATATTTAGTTCTCTTTTCATTTTTCGTTTTCAATTCTTCTTTTTTATAAGAAAAATAATTTCATTAGAACTCATGGACACAGTTGTACGTTGTACAACCTATAGTTAGAATAGATTATGTTCAAGTAAGATCGAAACAATTTCATTGATCTATGAAACTTACACGTCCCTTTACATCACCACATCCCAACAAGTTATTCCTATCAATGTAACTTCTAATTATGCAATACATGCCCAGTAAGGATGCAATTATACAATTCTACCAAACACTTAATTATTTGCAATAGCTTCGACATAAAAATAATAAATTGTTGTGAGACATTCAATACTATTAACTCTAAATTAATTGCACTATATATTTGATGGCAACATTAAATTGCATGTACTATTATCTGTCATACATTGTGCTTCATTTTAACGGTTACTCATAAAATATGTAAAGCATGGCATGCATGGATGATGATTATAACAAGTTTGGCATATACTTCACAGTAAACACACCATAGTGATTTGTAACGTATGTTTGCAGCTTAGAATTCTGAATTTCTTCTTGGAATTTTATTTTTTAATTTTTTTTCCTATTTTCGTTTCTAAAACATAATTCAGAATAATAAGTCACTAATGTGGCTTCACTAACCTGCAAAGAAAGAACAACACGATTGGTGAATTGCTTTACAGAATTAGGTGCACTTTGTGGAAGTGTCTTTGCAACTCTTTCCAGCTCCCCTTGTTGTTCCTTCGCAGTTACTCTATCTGGTCCACCATAAGCGTCAACTATCTCCTTCAGCAATGGGACGCTCTGCATGGTTTCTTCCACGATTTCCTTGTACAGCCAAATGAAAAAAGTTAGAAGAAGAATAAGAACAATCCTTATAAGAAGCGTACCATATTTTCACGTTATCCTCCCACCCAAGAGGAGATAAGAAAGCCTCTCTAGCAGGAATTAAAATAAACAAGAAAAAAAAGGGTAAAAAGAGAGATCAATGAATGACAATCCAAAAGGATGCTGATAAAATTCGAACTCCATATTGAATTTTAAAGAGCTCAATGCCAAACACAACTAAATGTTGAGAATAGAACGGACTTGCAGTCATACATAACCTCAGTCAACAACAAAATACCTAACTCCTGGAGTTTTGAAACCTCAAAAAACTTGCTTCTAGGCCAAAACTTCAAATTTAGTAACCTCAACGAGCCCATTAATGCACTAGCCAAGAAGAAAACATTTTCAAGTTTTTTTTTTTTTCTTTTGAGAAAGATGAAGTGTATAAATCTTCAAGTGTGACCTTCTCTAACTCTAAACCCATGGGAAAGCAATATTTGAAAATTATCAAAATAAAAAAGTAGTGGGTGTAGATATAAGTTTATATACAACATCTCCAACACAAAAATCTTAATCACAAGATAAAATCACAATCAAACGACTGTAGACCAACATCTTATTCTTAAGGAAGCAAATTATCTGGAAATAAGCACAAAATTTATCAGAGATTAACCAAAGCTAGACTCAGTTTAATCATATCAAGTATCACTCTCTTATTCCAAAATGGCTGGCAATACAACACCTCCTAATCATCAGAAGGCATGACCTGTTAATAAGAACCCGACACATGATAGTTAGTGATAAAGGTAAAATTCTTTCTTTTGGGAAATTAGCCAAAACGTCAACATTTGTGACAAAATATAGTGGCCCTTCCCTCACATGGCTCTCTCCCCACATTGTTGTATAATTGTCATGCCGTAAACAAGACACTGAGTCACCTTAACATCAATTGTGTTTTTGCAGAAAGATTATGGGAGGAGGTATTCCTCTCCTTCTAAGAGTCCACAACTCGTCCCAACAAGCTTGTGAACCTCCTCACTTGCACTCTCGTGGTCCACCCTTTCAGTGGCAAAAGGAGGATAATATGGATGCATATGATTTGAGCTTTCTTATGAATTTTATGAAAGGAGAGAAACAACTGCCTCTTCAATGAAAAAAGCTCTTTTCGCAGTTTTTTTTAACATATATATCTTACTAATGTCTTGGTGTAAGTGTACATCTTTCTATATTTCTTATAACCTTACATCTCCTTTGACCAATTGGAGAAGTCTCTAGTAACTCCTTTGGCTTGGGCTGGTGCCATTCTTTTGTAATTTCATACATCAATGGATATTGTTTCTTATCAAGAAAAAAAGAACATTAATGGAAATCCAGATACAAGGAATAATGGAAGCTACCGAGCAAACTTCATAGAAGACAAATGATACAAGTGAAGGAATCAAAGTCATGATGAACTATCCCCTACCTAAGATCCGTCCTGCAGAACAAGCAAGTATACCCAATTGAAAAGTTGCAAAAACTTAGCAAAAGAAAAGAAAACAGATGTGACAGCCACAACCTTCCAAACGTTCCTAGAAATGCCTTCAAATCCAACCATCAAGACCCACTAAATGGGTGACAAACATCTTTGCAGTTTGCTCGCTATAATCCTATGAGACACAAAATTGAACTCGAAAGGGAAATGCCACATCTGCTTAGCCAACAAGGGTGTACTAAAGACCTCAAGTTTTTCATGTCCAAACGCTCAGCCTCAGACCTTGACCAATGCCCAATTAAGCTTAATAACCGCCCACACCTAACTGAATGAGAACGCCCAGCCCTCTTTCACGCCGAACGATAAAATATCTCTTATCATTTTTTCCAGCTTGGAAATACTAGAAGGAGATTTTTTAAATAACTTTTATGCGAAGAAATGAAAAATTACAAGGGAATGCAAAATACCAAGCTCAGAAAAGGCAACCCAACTAAGAAAAGGGGCACATCAGTTTATCTTTGGAACAAAGACCAAAGAGACCGAGGCAATTTGTTTTCCTTTGGGTAAGAAACAATTTCATTGATTAAATGAAATATCAAAGAAGATACAAAATGGGCCCAAAAGATGTCTCCAATTTGTTGCAAGAAATTCAAACTATTACTTTGTAAAGGCTGTAGATTTTTACACCAAAAAAAAGAGCATTGAAAATAGCCAATTCAAGAACTTCTCCTGCAGATCTTTCTTCGTCTTGAAAAATTATGGTTCTGGGATTCATTTTCTTTTTGTAAAGACAACATCAAGATGAATCCAAGGTCATCTCTTTTGGAGCCTGTCCATCGTATTAAAACAAGAGTGCGTGATCGCTCATACAAGGAATTTAATCCTTTTGGTACAAGTGAACTTCCTAACATTCTTGATCTCGAATACCATACAAATCTAAAAAGGGGGGAAAATTTTTCATAATTATTAGTGCATTGCAACTCATGCCAAAATAAATGTCCTCAAAAAACTAAAAACCAAAAGGATGAATTCATGGTATAGACGATATGGAAGTTTAAAATCCCAAATAAAGTTAAGTTTTCTCTTTGGACTCTTTGGTATAGAAGTATCAACATGGAGCCGAGTACAGTCCAAAGAAAATCCTGAGTGGGTAATTTCTCCCTCAATTCGATCTGCAACCATTGTTAAATAATGAGTTTTTCACCCATTTCCTTTTTATTTTGAGGGTGGATGAGGTTACCAAGAAATTTCATTTGTCAATGTGTCTTCCAAAAGGAATTAAAGATTGGTTATTACTTAACGGAGTGGCTGGACTCTCAGGTAAGGCTGAAAAGTAAGGCTAGAGCCAAGGTAACATGGAGCTGCACCAATAGTTCTTTTTCATAGATCGTTTGGAAGGAAACAAATAAGAGGACTTTTTTTAATACCCTTCTACACGTCTTTTTATTTTGGACTACGTATACAGTACAGCTTCTTAGTGGTGTTCCGACCACCATAAATTTTACTCTCATGATTTTACACATTGGAAGGATGTTCATAGTCCTCCGTGGAAGAGGGTTTTCCCTTTCCTGATGCTTGAGTTGCTCACCTTTTTTTGGTTATACAAGGGATTAATGTCTCTTGCCTAATCCCAGTCCCAATAGAGGCAAAAATTCCACCCCTAGGCTTACTATTTACCAGAAATAGAATGGTCAACAAACCTAATGCAATTCCATATCCAAGATCTCCCCTTGAACCAACCCCAATATGTTCATTCAAACTACCTTATCCAAGAAACCCAAATCCACACAATCATAGTCTTTCTCAATCAATCTTGAAAACAATTCTTTGTCATTAACAAGTTATATAGTTCTCAATGGTATCGTTAACAAGGACCTCATCCATAACTTCTCTCATCATACAAGCATCTTGAAACTTTGAGGTATTCTTAGGGAGGACCTTTCTCAATGTATATGTCAACACCTAGGCAAAATAATCGATCTCATAAGAAGCTGCTAACATGGTTGATGGTTTTAAAGTTTTTCAATCCCCTGCGTTCTCTTTTGCAGGGATAAAACATATATAGGTTTCGTTGCCATTATAATCGATAGTCCCTCATAGTCAAGTGTTCGCACATAGCTTTTCCATACTTTCCATTGTTTTCTCATTCTAACAACTGCAGCCACTACCAGTAATTCCCTTATTTTGTTCTTTGGTTTCACACCACGTTTCATAGTAAATAGTCCCCAAGGTAAGAACTATTTAAGAGAGTTTAACAAACAATTGGGACTGTATATGAAAATAACTTTTTAGTTTTGACTTTATCCTAAGTCCTAGGGACTAAACTTTGAGTTTAAAATAATTTAATATATGATTCGTTACATGATTGATATTTTGATCTTTAAAAAAAACGGTTTATAAACTGACACCATAGAAATGTTTTTTTTTCGGAATTTGTACTATTTAGAGTACGAAATCTGAAAATAGTTTTCTCAAAAACAGAATTTGAGTTACCTGTCTCAGTGAATTGAAAACATTAAACAGAATCTAGATTGCGAACAAAACAGGCCCCAAGTAAAAGAAATTGATGTGACTAGTTTATATACTTTGTCACACTTTTGCATCTCTACCTGTATTAGATAAATATAATATGTAATAATAGGGAAAATCTAGGAAGAACCAACGTAAATAGAGTACAGTGGATCTTTTCATCAGTACTCTAAAACCACAAAAATAACGCACATAAATACTTCACTCAGACACAGAGCACAAATTAACAAGTAGAAAAGACGTTGGCAGGAACAAAGAAACGAAAACATGAAGTCACAGAAAAAGATACCTCCCACTCTTCGTGGCTTTGGATGTTTTCATACGCCATTAAAAATGGTTTCATCTTCTCAAGTGCATCCCGAAGGGGAATTGGTGGATTCTCATCAATATCAGGGTTATTTTCAAAATCTCCCATCAGGTACTCCGGCTCACACTCGATCTGCCATACAGAAAAAGAGTCATAACCGAGCAGTGATCCAATCTCTACATTTTTCATAAAAAACTAGACAAACTAAGGTTTGTGATAATTCAACCAAGCACGCTATTTAATTCGTCACCCCGATCACAAAAACCGAAAACAGTAAATTTTTCGATCATGTCAAAACAGTTTAGAGTTAATCCTTAGTCCATATGTCCATAGAGAGGAAAAACGGGGACAAAAAATAAGACACAGGAAATGCTCACCATAAAATTGGTATCCATCCCATCCAAATACTGATCCACCAATGGCGAAGGCAGCACTCTACCACTCATCTCTTCAAATCCTTCAACCAGTTTGTTCATATTTTCGGTACCAATCCTCTTTGCCAGCCTCTCACCGTCTTCATTGTTGCCTAAATAAAGTCCAGCAGCATATCCATCCTCCTTATCGTGACCACTTCTTCTCTCCCGTCTCTCCCCAGTTCTAAATGACCCCCTGGCTCCCCGTCTGTACGGTCCTCTGGCGCCTCTGCCCCGATAACCGCTAGTTCCTCGACCACCACCAACTTCACCATCAGGCCCGTCCTTTGACACCATCCTATTAGTGTTCCTCCATGGTTCACCACGGCCTATCCTTGGTTCGAAGCCACGACCCCTTCCACGCTCGCCAGCTCCAGGTCCATCCCCCTCTTGTCTAGGTCTAAGATGACGATTCTCCTGCTTTGGTTGATCTTCCGGGACTGGTTGCTTCATGGGTTTTCCTCGTCCAACACCAGAAAACTCAGAATGCAAAGACTCAGGCAAGTTTCTCTCTCCCGAAACCCTGTGTAACCCGCCAAGTGAAGTACTTGCAGCAGAGTCCCCTGCATTATTCTTCGAGAAAAACACAGGTTTCTTAGGCTCCGAATCTGGCTCGGGAGGGGACCGAATCGATGGCGAAGCATCACCTCTACCCCGACCAACAGACGAGGGCCTGACAGAGGGCGAAAAGGAAGAGAAAGATGGACGGAGTGGGGAGGAAGGAGTGGGTTTACCACGGCCATGACCAAGCCCAGGAGTAGGACGAGAATCTATAGGTTCTTGTTTAGACGCATTTGAATGTTCCTGATTGGGGACTGGAGGGGTGAAATCAAAGGGTCCGGAGGGAAAGGCACCTCGACCTCGGCCACGACCATGACCACCGGAAGAAGAAGAAAAAGAAGAAGAGAAGGGTACAACGCCTAATTTGTTGGCATTGGATAGAAGTGAAAATCCTGTAACCTTTCTTCCGATTGATCTACTCATCTAGACTTCACTGAGAAAAAAAAAAAACAGGAAATGGAAAGGACCAGTTTCGAAGAGTTTTGTTGATGAACGGAAAAACAAAAGGGTTTAAGATTGGGATTTAACAGCGCCGCCCATTGGCAGTGATCGTGATTTCTTTCGCCAACCAAAATCTCCGCGTGTTCGTGAATTAGGGCGCCAAGAAGGCCAAGAAGGCCAAGAAAACACACACAAAAAATACATAAAACACAAAACTTTACATAGATTACTATATACCAATTTATTTCACTTTCTTTCTTCTTGTTTGTAAAGACTTTCACTCCTATCATTTCAATTAAGGTTAATTTTTATATAGGTAACAAAATCCAAAAATACATCCTAAAATATTTTGGAGATTTTCTATCTTATATTTTTAAACCATTCATGTTTAAATTTCTTATTTTACCTTCACCATTTTGAACAACATTTTTTTAAGTTACTTCATCTTCCTCGTATTCGACAATATCAACATCGTTTAAATATCACTTTGACATAATCTAAACAATCATTTATTATTGTTAACACGATCATTTACCACCGTTAACACAATCATTTAAATTTGAAGTATTTTTTCTATCCTTTAAAAAGAACTACACAATTGTGTTCATATGATTTAATCGATCGTTTACCATAGTCAACACAATCGTTTACCATAGTCAACATAATTATTTAGCATGGTCAACACAATCATTTAAACTTGAAGCTTTTTTTTCCATACGATCATGTTGGTATGATATAAACGGTTGCTTACCATAGCCAACATGATCATTTAGCATGATCAACACGATATTAGATTTGAAATTTTTAACGATCATTTACATTGAACTACGTGATCATTTATCATAAGCAACATGATCGTTTACTATGGTCAACATGATCGTTAAATTTGAAACATTTTTTCCATTGTTAAAAAAGAACTATACGATCGTAGTACATGTCATTCAAAAAGAAGATTACTAGCGTGTGGCTTATTCATCATGTGTTGATAGGGCCATTTTTTATATTTTCCAATCTGAATCTATGGGCGTTTTAGTTTTTAAATTATTCTACACGAAGTAAATATTTTAACGCTTTATTATGTTTTTTTTATTTTAAAAAAACCTTAATTAAGGTTATCATATAATTTATTTTCTTTTTATAAAAATAATTACATAATTCTTATTAACTAAATAGATGATGATAATATTTAGATGGAAAGATGAGAAATAACAAAGTTAGTGAAAATTGTGCTTGATTTCAATTGATGCTATTGTTAATTATTAGTTAAAATGTTGTATGAAAAATTCAAAGCAATTAAGATAATTATTGTCATAATTAGAGTAATCAAGCTATAATTTTGGTTTATATTATTCTTGTATTTATTAGCCCATTTTTTCCTTATGCTTCTATTATTTTGTGTATAATCAAACTTATATTTATGGAAAATATCAACAAAATGTACAAATACTCAATAAAAACCACATGGTATCAAAGTCCATTTTTTTTACGTACGTCGTTGTCCCTTAGATCTGCAAATCTGCTGCTTCTGTTCAGATTAGCAAATCCATCGCTCCTTCCCTATTTCGCTCAGATCTACAACTGCAAAACAATGACCTCTCCTTCAAATGGATATTAAAAATGTGTTCCTCAATGGAACCTTACTTGAAGAAGTTTATATGAAACCACCACCTAGTACTACTTTGCACCTCAGAAAGTGTGTCTTCTTTGTTGTGCTTTCTAGGGTCTCAAACACGCTCCTCAAGCTTGTTTTACAACGTTTAATTTCATTATTACCCAACTTGGGTTCACTCCAGCTCTCACGATTTGGCCTTATTTACTCTTTAGACATCTAGTGGTATTGTTTTCCTTCTTTTATACGTTGATGATATGATTATTAGAGGTGATGGCCCTTAAGCCATATCTGATTTGCAATGTTACCTGGGTAACCACTTTGAGATTAAGGATTTAAGAACCTTTAACTATTTTCTTGGTCTTGAGATATCATCTTCGTCTAATGGCTACTACTTATTATCTCAAAGCAAAATATGCATTTAACCTCCTCAGTCAATCTGGTATTACTAATTCTACCACATCTTCAACACCTCTGGATCCAAATGTGTTACTCACTCCTTTTGATGGTGTTCCCCTTAACGATCCTACTTTGTATCGACAACTTGTTGGCATCCTAATTTACTTAACTGTGACTCGTCCAGATATTATGTATGTAGTTCACATTGTTAGTCAATTCATGACTGCTCCTTGTACTATTTACTTCACTGTTGTTCTCCGTATTATTCGCTATATTAAAGACTCTTTAGGTCATGGTCTACATTTCTTCTTACAACTATGGATTCTCTTGTGTTGATTGAGCAGGTGATCGTGGTGATAGAAGCTCCAACACTGGTTATTGCTTCTATGTATGTGATGCTCTTATCTTCTGGCGCAACAAGAAACAATCTATTATTTTCTATTCCATCACAAAGTCCAAATATTGTACTATGCCTAATGCCCCTTTAGAATTACTATGGCTTTTTACTAATATGGGAGCCCCACAAAAATCACCAATTATTCTTCATTGTCATAATCACAATGCTATTCAAATTGTACACAATGATATATTTCATAAACGAACAAAGCACATTGAGAATGATTGTCATTTTGTTCGCCATCATTTTCAGAGCAACACTCCATCTCCACCACCAACCAACCTGCAGATATCTTCACCAAAGCTCTTCAT
Organism: Cucumis sativus; assembly: GCF_000004075.3. Classification (NCBI taxonomy): domain Eukaryota; kingdom Viridiplantae; phylum Streptophyta; class Magnoliopsida; order Cucurbitales; family Cucurbitaceae; genus Cucumis; species Cucumis sativus. The sequence goes on from NC_026658.2 coordinate 5,220,340, forward strand.
TCTCCTCGTTTCACTCAGTTACTTCACAAACCCAATGTGGTTTCTACTCTATCATCTTGAGTTTGAGGGAGATTATTACCATAATTAGAGTAATCAAGATATAATTTTGGTTTATATTATTCTTATATTTATTAGCATATTATTTCTTTATGTTGCTATTACTTTGTGTATAATTAAACTTGTATTACTACTAAATACACAAACTTGTATTACTAGTAAATATCACTCAAATATACAAATATTCAATAAAAACCACAACAATAACGGCTCAAATATAAAATGAGAATTAAAATATTAAAAATCTAACCAACCACTTAAATTTTAAGAATGGCTAAATCTCCCCTAAAATTTGGTTTTGCATCATATAGACTTTTGTTACATAGTTCGATCTCAAAAAAAAAACATGCTAGAGTGACTCTAATTCATCCATCAATATACATACATATATAATTAAACATACACGCTATATTGGATTTATAAGATCAAATCCTTATATTCTACTTTTTATTTTTTAGGTAAAGGCATGCATAAATAACATAAGAAAAGACAAATGTTAAATCAAGTTATGTTTGATTTTTGTTTTTAATATTTAAAAATTAAGTCTAATAAAAAAAGTGAACGTAATACAAACTAAATAAAAAATATAAAACTAAATAATTATCAAGGGACACCTAAAAATGAAAAATGACAATTCAAAAGGTAAAGTAAGCTCGAATAGAGACCTACTCAGATAGAAATGATAAACTTTTGAATCCAAACATGATTCACGAGTGAATGAGACAACAAGTAAACCAAATGAATTCTTAACGTATCCATGATGGCTGTGAGATGCTTAATGTTTTGGATAACACAAGATGAAGTTCATTAGATAAGTTTGGTTTCCCAAAACCCAATCATGAGTGTATATTGCTTAGATACATTTGTCATCTTCTTAATAATCCCATGAAATCTTACAAGTACGAAGTGTAATTTTTTAAAAAAAGTGAAACTATCATCTAGATAATTAATAAGAAATTCATAAAACGGAAGTGCTTAATGAATAAAAGTCCAACACAAAATTTAGAGGAAGAAATTCGAACATTTAAACATTCCGATCAAGGGTATATATTTTAAGCTAAAAACACTACACCTGAATTCAGAATAAACAGTCAAAAACTACTTTAATTAGTATAGAAGAATTGTTATTTGACCTAAAATAGTACTCTATCCAAAAAGTGATTTCAAACTCGGTGCCAACCCTGAAAGGAAAAAACAAGAAGAAAAGATGGGAAAGAGAAGAATTATCTTACCAAGCATTTATGAAGCAATTATCCAGATAATTACACAGAAGTTCTTAATAATAATGTTTGTTCATAATAATAACATGCTACAAAAACTAATGTGAAGAAAAAACAAGACTTTTAACTTTCCCTTCACACCTTACTGCACCAAAGCACTGGTGTTGTACACGAGAAGAGCACCTCCAGCAAGAAGACCAGCCAAAGTCGCTGCCCAAATGGCTAACCCAGTAGTACCTGAAATTCAATGTTGTCCATAATATATCAACAAATATGTTCATGTTCAATCACAATGCAATTCCATATTTCAATAGTATCCCTTTTTCACACAAGGTATTGATACTGACTTCTGTTTGTTAACATAATTTTGATGCAAGTTTTCTGCATGGATATTATTTACATTAGAATTAACTATAAAGTAAAAAACAAATGCACATCGTTGGATCAAAAAAATATTTAACATGCCAGTTGCTTCTAAAGTAAGAAGGGTTGAATTCAAATGGAAACATTGTAATCTATTTTAATTTATAACAACAATTTATTTTTTAAGGCTTTGAGAGAGAGGGTTAAGAATATATAAAATGAATAACCTATTGTAATCTACGGCTTTAATTGTCATGTACTTCTCTATTTAATTGTGACATGTCATCATATTTTTTAAAAAATAGAATGGAGTGTATTAGTATTAGCGTAGAATCTATTGGTGACAAATTTAGAGCGTAAACAAATGGAGTATAATAATATAGAAATACTATATATAAACTTTTCCACTCCAAGTTATCAAGTCAATTTGCAAATCTAGGATTGATTAACTAGCCACAATCAATTCAAATAAATAACGTATAAAACTCAAATTTCTGTAATATATATATATATATATATCATATGCATGCATGAATGATTCAAAAGAAATAGGGTTGCAAATTCAAAAGTGGAGGAAGAACTTACCACCAACATAGACATCACCAGTTGGAGACCAGTCTTTGGTGTCGTAGATGGGACTGCAAAAGTTTAGAATACAATAAACGTAAGGTTTAGTTTGTTGATACGTAATAATGAAAGATTTCCAAATTAAACATGAACAATAACGCTTAGAATTCAGGTTGGTTTTCAAATTCAGAAAACTATGAACAAAATCAGAGCCAGATGTTTCACCTGTAACCATCGACGTTGGCTCCGTACTTGTCGACAAATTGGTACACTCCCTTTCCCTAAATCAATCAAATTCCAAAACAGATTGAGTTACAGACTACAGAGTAGCTAATAAGATTACCAAAACGGCAGATTCAGAATTTCGAATACTAACCTTGCCCTTCCTTCCTGATGCATCAAGTCCATCCCTCAAATTCATCGAACCATTGATTCCTATACGAGTGAGAATCGTAAATAAACTTAAAACCAATCCCCTAACAGTCTCCAAAAAGCCAAATACCGCATCAATAGATAGCTAATTTTACCGTATGGTTTGTCGGTCTTGATCTTCTTCCCACCACTGGCCACGACCTTGAAGGAAAAGGACTTTCTCGCCAGAGATGGAAGACCACTGGCCGATTTCTCGACGGTGAAGGGAGCTGGTTTAAGACTCACTGAGGTCATAACTGAGGCCGCCATTTCCGATCGATAAGCTTCTTCTTCTACTTCCTCTTCTTCTTCTTGTTTAGCTCGAAAAGATGCAATGGCGCAAAACGGAACTCAGAGCTTGATAATCTGAGAAGTGTGATTGGTAGGAAGACACGTGGCATTTCGTGAATGGCGGTAATCTGGATATAATCCTATTGTGTTATCGGAATCTTTTCGCGAACTATTTTAGCCGCTTCTGTTAAAGTTTAAACACTGGCCGTTGATGTTTGCTTTGACGGCTGTGATCTTATTCGTTTTGATTTTTTAATTGATATTTAAAACGTTATGTATTTTGGCTCCTACTGTCTTCTAAAAAACTAAGACCACGTAAATTTCTTTTCATTATGAGCACCACATAAATTTCAAATAATAATACATTGAATTTTATTTTAAATTATAAATGTGATGAAACTTATAAAAAAAGAAATGGAACTAGTGATAATATCGAACCATCAAGATTGGCATCAAATGAGAGGGAATAATTCGTATTGAGACGTTTGCAAATTTTATGTATGAAAGGGAATTATTTCAATAAAATGTAATTTGTTAAATTCATGGGAAATTAATTGACATGTACAACCTACCTTCAAATTTGAGGTTTATCTAACTTTAAAAAAAAAAAACTTTGTTTTAATAATAAAAAAATATTGAAAGTGTATTCAGTAATTTAAATTTTATTTTATTTTTGTTTGACAAACAAGCAAATAATGGAGCTTGAATCTAGGTCTTGAGAGTGTGCCTGGAATGTCTATGCATACATTTGATTGTCCAAGAATTTTACATTAATATCAACGTAAGTTGGAAAAATACTTATTCGATTTGTAATTCATGAAAATAAGTTCACAGCCTACAAAGTGTATTCAACTCGGCTAGAATCATGATGATCAAGAGGCAAGTAAATCCATAAAACCTATAATTTCACTCTAGACCTACATTCAGACAATGTATAGTTAAATTTTCTATTAAGAAGAATTAAAAACACTTTTGGAATTAAGCACTCGTTCCAAAAGCCTCCAACTACAAATAGCTAACAATCTTTTGGAATTTAGAAGCAGCAGCCAAGCCACTAAGAATGGCCCCTTCAATGTTAGGGCTTACACAGAAATCTCCACAGATGGCTACCCGCTTGCTTTCATCCCAAAGGCACTTTTCTTCTCCGGCTATGCTTGCAGCTGGAAAAGCACTCCCCCTACCAGAAAAACAAAAAAATAAAAGAGCACCTTTACAGTTAGACATTCTCACAACAGGAAGAAGAGAACACGAAGTACATAAAATAGGAAGCTCTGGCTGTGTCTATCCTCAACAACGTTTTCATGCACTACATGAGACCCAAAATTTAGAATCGCACCCTTTTATAGTATTACATTCTAACAGTTTTTTTTCCAGTACAACAAATATAGGAAATGAAGAATTGAACCTCCGATCTCAAGAAAATAAGTGCACTGTTGGCATAGGGTAACTAATTTCTACAAGCAAATGGAGAACCCATTGTCACAAACTCAATTCCCATATACCATCAAAATATCAATGGTATATGCTCAGTAATTTATCTACTTCCACAATCCACAACTTATTAGAGTTGAGAGCCAAATACCCTAAAAAAGCTTTGTGTTTCAATAAAGAACATTTTGCACTCCAGATAAGCCATCTACCATAGTTGGAAACCTTTTCCAAACTTATTTATCCACTCATTTCGGATTCATAATGCAAAACTCTCTTTTATCAAGTTTTTAGCCTCTGCAATGTTAACCTTTCGTGTATCAGTAGTTTCCACCCATAATATACTCATCGCCACAAGATTTGAAACAGAACCTCGTCCTCTAGAGGTATTATTGGGCTTTCACAGCTACTGCACTGGCCCCTTGATAGATGTGAAGTGCAGAGAACAGAATAATGGCTTAAAACAGCCAAAATCCAAGATTCAAATCAAGCTCCAGACCCTCAAAACTTCTTTGAAAAAATTCAGATACGATTGGTTTTCAGTTTGGCCCAAAAAACCACTTAAAATATTGCACGTCCCAAAATAACCAATTAAAAAAGAACAAGATTGGCCCAAAAAACCAGTTGAAGAGAAAAAAAAACCGAGAGTTGTCAGAGGAACTCAATCCCATAACACTTGATTGATTGCAAAACTATTTGGAAAATTATGGATCACTAGATAGAAAAATAAAAAAAAGCAGCCAATCCGAATTTTTGTTTAAGAGGCAATAGTCTCTAGTATCATCAACACACTTGGTAGCAGAGTTATGACTTCTGTACTTGATGCCTATACAGATATACTATGTGAAATTAACAGTCGAACATGAGGTTCTAATGCAAATGCTTACCATCTATGAGCTTTCATAAAGAATGGACGGGGCGTGCAAAGTCCCACGCTTTGTAATTCTTGATAAAGTTCTTCGGCCACTTTTTTCAACATGGCATCTGAAGGCTTCTGAAGACCATATTCAGCAATTACTCTCTCTGCATACTCCTTTGTCGAATGCAAGACCCATCGTTCACTATTGTAACAAAAACGAGAGTAGAAAGAATGAACCAAACAAATTATGAATAGCAAGCCCAGCTAAGGCTGGTAGTTTTGCTTCACAATACATAGAAATGAACATACCAAGCAGTTGAACGCCCTGGCTTGCTGCTGTCGCAGTAAGCCCAACTCAGAACTTCAGAATTCTTTATAAAGAAACCTTTGACGGGTATCTGATAATTGAACAAGGACGTTCATTAGGTCAATGTATCTCCATGGAAACAAAATAAAACGGGCGTTGGAATAAATTTTAAACCAAGATTTTCTGTGTAAGATTGATTCAGTGAAAATTTTGTACTGAAGGTAAAGGATGATAGATGTCAACAAATGTTTTTCTTTTTTTTCTTCAAAAAATACTATTTATTGGGGATTGAATACAACTCTATAGTAGTTTGGATATTCGAAATTAGAATATTACCATAGAGAGAGGCTGTTCAAATGCAAGCATCAGAGCAAAACACGGAATAACAGGAATATTCTGCAGCTTAATTGCCAAATCTGGAACCAAACTAAGATCTGCATAATTGTTAAGAGTCCGATGAACCTGTTGTATACTAACCATGGTTTATCAAAAGTAAGACTTTTGGCTGCTTGCACTCCCAAATAAATATGCAGTTCAGTTCAGACCACAATGGGAATATCTGAATGTTGAAGTTGCAAGAGGAGAGAAAAATGGAAAGGGAATTTACTTTCTCAACGCTCTAGAATCAATTAAATAAATTATTTTAAGTCTAATGTTGTAGTGAAATATCAAACAAAAGAATAAAGAATAAAATGGAGGGGAGAGAGAGAGAAAAGGGATAAGGGCAGGACGAGGAAATGAAAAATTAATGCTAAGCATGATAGTTTCATCAAATTGAGACAAAGTCTTGTATTCGACGAAGAGAAGTTGATCATACAGATACCGCACAGCTCCAATAAGCCAAAATATATCATGTACAGCAGCAAGAGGTACTTGAAACAAAAATGACTGAAGGAGAACCAACAATCAACTTACCCAGAGGTGGCACTCGTCCTGTTACACTGGTAAATCTCGGTGAAACTATGTTTTTGTCTGATGCAACAATACCCTCAAACTGACCCAGACTTTGTCCATCAATTCCCAACAATAACCATGAATTATCCTTCTCCAACCATTCCATTCTCCCAACACTTACCCCAAACTTACTCTCAACACCTGAAAAGACGCTGAAAATAAGCACTTCGTAATATTGTTTGAAAACTTGAATTGCAGAAACTTATAGAGAAAATACTAAAATAGTAGGTTATATACCAGGTTCATGGCATAATGCTTTGCAGATAGAATTCATGCCCGGAGTACCCACATATCTGCCACTTACGCGTTCCTAAATAGTAGTAATACTTAGACAAATTGATCCCATAGAAAGCATGATATGATTAGCATAAACAATCGTGTTAAATAGTTTTCCTGTTGCTGGATTTGTTCGCAATATATGTGGAATAGCAGCTTCAAGAGAGACACTTGAGCTTAATCACAATTCCTTTTGCCCCACAAGTATCACGAAGTAAAAGATACAGTCACTCAATTATACTATGAGCTACAACTTTCAAAAGATGCTATATAGTGAATTAGATAAAAACTAACAGCTACCGTACTTATTTGTCAAAGTTCAAAATCTTAATGTGGCAGAGGAAACTTGGTAGATTCTCAAATCTCTTTTGATATTAAACATGTATGGATTTCACATCCCAATCGTTTCCTTTTTTATATTTTCAAAATAGTTAAACTTCACATCCTAGATACCAGTGATTCGCATTCTTTCTTCACCCACTTCGCATTTAAAACCTTCGTCCATCTCTCTTGCAAAGGGGACACAAGGTCGAACAACAGGTAGATAGTAGATATATAATATGCTCAGAACAAAATACATTACGGACATGGTGAGTTTTAACCTGTTCTGTGCTGGTAAATTGATTGGAAAAGCAATCAAAAATGTCAAAACCCTCTTTCCATTCAGCACAAATTTTTTTGGATTCCCACTCACGAACAAGACTCAATACTTCCGGGGAGTTGACAGTAAAGTATGGGGCACCATGGTCGAAATGCAGTTCTCTCCCATCTTCTGCAATTTCTCTGTTGGAAATGACAAATTGTAAAGTTTAGAATAGTCTGATCAGATATCCTTTTATTCATTATTATTGTTGATATCCTGTTCATCCATTTTCAGGTTTTTTATGTTCGATTTATAAACACTTTGAGCACTCATTCTTCCAAATTACAAAACGACTTTCACGAGATATTTTCTGAACTTCAGGAAGAAGCAGCAATGAAATCCCATTGGGCAGTTTGTGATCTCTCGTTTTTCAGCAACCATAAAATCAAGTAATCGAAAGACAGCCAAAAAAGAAAGGGGAGGAAATTCGTCTCACCTCCTTTGGGACATTCTTCCACCGGGGCCTCTGGCAGACTCGAACAAGGTGACGGAGACCCCATTTCTGGCCAAACTCCATGCGCAAGCGGCTCCAGAAACTGCCCCATAAACCCAAAACAACTTTTGAAATGATCCCTGGATTAATAAGTAACAAAATCAGAAGCGAGAGAGAAAGGCGATGATTCGCTTACTTCCACTTCCCACAACGGCAACTTTAGAGAGGACGGAGCTCATTGCGGTGCTGTTTCTACAATTTCAATTCTTCCTCTACAACACACACAAAAAAATGTTAAAAGAATCTCTTCCTGAAAGTTAGGTACTGTTCGAGTCTGACAGAGCCCCGGTGGATGAAAAATCAAATTACCTGCTTCTTAATTCGACAATTTCACTCAAATTTAGTATGAAAAGATCAAATTATCTCCTTTTTTATGAAATCATTCAAATTTAGAAACAACAATTAAAATTATCTTCCCTCTATGAAATCATTAAAATTTTGGAAGAATCAAATTGTTTTTCTTTTAAAAAATCATTAAAATTTAGGATGAAAAATCAAATTATTCTCTTTAAAAAATCATTCAAATTTAGAAAAAAAAAACCAAATTATCTTTCTTTTTCTAGTATGAAATCATTCAAATTTGGAAAGAAAAATTAAATTATCTTCTTTTAGAAAATTATTGAAATTTGATAGAAAAAGTTATTAAACTTTTCAATAAAAACTATTTGGTAAAAATAATTAAACTTTTGAATATAAATTAGTTGGTAAAAATAATTGAAATAAAGACTCCATTTTAATTAAAATTTAATTATATTGTAATTTAGATGGGATAAGATAACACTAATAAATGTGTAAATGTGTCAGTGGCTGTTGGTAATGAATATATGGTCTAGGCATTGGAAGGAGCAGGAGCTTGTGGGGTGCAGTCATCCACGTGGTCCATGATCTCTAGCTTCTTAATATTGACCAACACCTTTGTCTACCGCCATCAGTTGAACCGGCGTTGCCCACCTACGTAATATTCAGTTCGCTGGTGCTTTGTTACCTTCCCTATCAGACTATCAACATTGGACTTTTTTTTAGTAATTGTTATTTTATTTATTTTGCAAATAGTAACTTTTAGTATTAGATTTAGAACCACGTGACTTTTGATTAATGGGACATGTCTTCCATTACGCTCAATTTACTAAATTTGTTTATAAAATATATATTCTTTTCAGGAAAACACAAAAATATTTAGAGAAAAACTGTTTATAACATTCAATATGGCAAATATGAAAAGTAATTTGTGATATCATATGACTATTAGACAATTATCACTTTTTAAATTTGTTATTTTTGCAATTTATAAAATGTAATGACATGGACTCTATTATAATAAATGTTTTTGCTATTTTTATAAGCCCCTCTTGTTTTAAGTCTATTGTTATGTTTAGAGTAATTTACATAAATGTAACAAAAATCTAAAATATTTATCGTTCATATATCAAATAAGAAAATCTCATGACGTGGGGCCAATTTTTCATAAATATATGCTCTTTCGATTTATATATTCTTTGCGATTTATTAATCACGAGTCATTTTGGTGTAATTAAGGTCCAAGATCGAATAACTAAAAACCTAAGTATTTCGTTATGAGACATCTTGGACCAATGTATGTATGGTATCGAAAAAAATAAAGACATGATTCTTTCATAATGAATCATCTGCATGCCACTAAGGCTCGAGATCGTGTATCACTATTTACACGATCGTTTAAATTTAAAAATCGTCGTTTAAAATTAAGTACGTAGATCCACACTTCTGCCTTTCATCTTGAGTTACATTGGTGCATTGGTTGTCTGATATCGACTGAATTAAAACCAAAGTTCTTCCATCTCGGGGCATAGTATGCTAGAGATTGTGTATCAAAATCTACACAATTTATCCGTGTTGACTTGAGGTAATTTTGGTATTTTACACGGTAGGTCTATAAAAAAAAAATAATTTTTAAAATTATTTTATACAGTGTAAATATTTGTTCCGTTTGTTATATTTTTAAAAACCTCCCTTACATTTATATATCAATTCCAAAATTGAGATATGAAAAACTTATTTTGACCCTGGCACCATAGTTTGATTTATGTTGAAGGAAGACTGAAATAGTCTTAAACTCAAACATGATTTTAATTATATCATATAAAGATAGGATTGACTAAGATAGTACGTCGTCACTTTGAGATATCAACAAAGGAAGTTGAAAGGTGTGTCCATTTTGATTTTTAGCGGAGTTGGAAGAAGCATATAAATTTGAACTTTTAACACTAAATCATCTTCTCAGACCACAAATGTGCTTACTCAAACCTTGTGTTTTCTTTTTCTACTTATTCTTATTTTACGACGGTTATATTACTAAGCATAGCATCACCATCATCATGCCACAACTTTATATTATTATCATTTTATGGAGTAGAATTTGAATATGAATTTGTTTAGAAAATTATATAACTATTTTACCAATATATATATATAAAGTTTTTATTTTTTAATTACATTTATTAATCTTTTAAAATTTCTAAATCCTAGAAAAAGAATGAATAAATAATTTATTATATAACATATATTTTACGTATTTGTTACATTTATAAAGAAACTCATAGTTAATTTAAGTAAATAGTAATGTTTTTTTTCTTTAATTGGTTGATTGAAAGATAAAAACTTTTAAACTTTTGTCGGATTCATTTGAGTATAAAAGTTAAATTGTTACGTTCAATTCTATTTAATTTTTAGACTTTTTTTTTAATATATTATCTGACCACAATTCAATTATATAAACAAGAGAACATAATATAGATGAGAGGAATTGCCATAATATCAAAATACACAAATTATTTACAAATAAAAGTGTGTTTTCGTATATATTGTTTAGGTGAAAATATATTTAAAATAATTTCTAAAATAAAATTATCTATTATATAATAAACCATAACCTTTTTCATTTATTTTCTTATTTATGAATCAATTTTTATGCTATTGAAATTGATTTTAGCAAATCACTCTTGAAACCTCCTGCATATATTCAATTTCATTCCCATTTTCAAACGTTGAACTAAGAAATATAGTTTTAATGTTTGACTTGAACTCTATCGTTTTTATGCCATTTATATGCAAATATATATATATATATATATATATATATATATTTGAAATTAATGTATTTAAAACTTCGTTTTTAGATGGTAATTAAAAAGAAAAAAAAAATTAAGAACTCACTGATACATATTTTTATTTATTAATGCGTTAATTAAAAATTAAAACTCTAAGGTGAGTAGGTGTGAATGAATGCGATTAAGTTTCCTTATTAAGAAAAACGTCGCTTAATTATGATTAAATAAAGGTTTGCAGTTTTTGTTAGTATTTAATGGCATATCCATGAAATCGGCGAAATTCAACGGTTTCCGTTCCACTTTCTACCCGCAGCCATTTGTTCTAAATAGTCTACGTGCACAAACTCCACCTTCACACGTGTTAAATGCTCTACCAATTACTACTTTTTGACCACTCAAATCAATTATTACATTTTGAACTTTGAACGTCCCATCTTCATCTACAAATACACTTCGTGTACGAAAATCAAACTTCTAATGGCGTGATTAATAGTGTAAGCATCCTATCTAGTTGGACTACACTTGCTTTAGTTTATTATAACATCGTGTTACAATCCCTTTATACTATTGAGTTTAATATTTTTAAATTAGATAGAGGAAATTGAATCGGATGAAAAAAATATTAAAAAAAACAGTTCATCACTTATTAACTCCTATGATAATTTTACGATTTTATAAAATGGAGTGACATGAATTTATTATCATAGATTTTTTTTGCTATTTTTGTAAGTATCCTTAAAGAAAAAATCTTAAATTTTGTATAAAAATTTAATATAATTGTTTATAATTCGTAAATAGTTTCAAATTTTAATAATTAAAATTATATTCAAATTTTGAACGTATATCAAAAGTTAAATAAAAAAATCTATCGTGAATTATCTAAGTTAAGTTTTATTGCGTTTTTTATCGTAAATAATAATTTTCATGTATTTGAAAATTTTACATAAAAGGATTAGTTGAGTTGTTTTTTCTTTTAAGATAAAAAAAAAAAAAGTTAGTAATAAGCTACTAATACCAATTTTCAAATTATTAAGCTCCAAACCTATAAAAATGATTATTTAAATTATTTGAGTAATTCTAATCTCAAACACATAGTATATGTTTGTTTGTTTTAGTACAACATTGTGATCCACCAAGAGATTGAACCCATTATATCAATCATGAAAGCTCCATACATTTTAGTTTAGATAGTTTAAACTACTTCGTACTAACAATTAAGTAACCTTTACTCTCTTATTTTAACACACCTCAAAATTTAAGTAGATTGTAGTACGTATATATGAACAAAATGATTACACAAGATTTGTGAAAGATTAAGTACAATTTCAGTTTTCATTTTTCTAATTAAAAAAGTATTACAACAAACAACTTCAAATAAAATACAAATTGTGAGAGAACAACATTTGAAATTGTTAGTTAGATTTCATCGTTACAAAAACTCATTGAGAAAGAGAGCGATCGGTGTATGATAATTTTCCGAAAGAAGAATTTGTTGAGCACAATTTTATAATTTTTGTTTCCTTACTGTTTGCAATACTTTTGGCCTAATGAAACCCATGATATATATATGTGTTGTTTATTTTTAGTTATAGCAAATCGTCTAGAATGAATGATTCGTTGAGTAGCCTTAATATCTAGACTGAACGCAAGCTACTTTATCTTGTCGCAAAATGTATGGGTATCTCTCGCTACCTGATCATATTGCAAAACAGAAAGAGGTTAAGAAATGTTCTCTTTGTGCAAAGAGTTTGATCACAATCCATTGTTCTCAGGATAGTGAGTGTGTGAAGGCAACCAACGATTAGATATAATTATATTCCTCTTGCACGTGTGTGGATATGACATATCTATATTTGTCTATTTTCTCACTTATTTCAAAATTTTGGTGTCCTTAAGATCCAAACTCATGAGTGAATGTATGAGTTTATAAACAAGACTTCCACGTTATCAAACAACGTGGAAATACAATTTTGAATAAAATAATAATAAATATATTTTTCAAAATTTACATAATGTTGATCTCAATAAATAAGATATTGTAATTATGAAAAAGAAAAAAAAAGTTGAGATTTTATGCTAGTGTTAGATCTAATTTATTGAAATCATGCCCTTCAAATTTTATCGCAAAGAAATAAAAATGAAGCATAAATAAGGGTTAACTTTTATAGGTATAGTATTTATTCTAATGAATAGAAAAACACTCTTTTTGAACCGAGGGTTAACATGTTTGTGTAGGTTGGAAAATTATCAATGAACCATGTCACACCACCGGCGGATTTAGTATAGTCCCCCTCAATTTCATTGTCTTTATATAATATGTATAAACAAATTCAATTAATGCTTAATATTTGTATACAGTTTAGTGATAACTATGCTTGTTAGCCCCCTTACAATTAGAATTCAAGTGTTACTTATGTAGTTTTTTTTTTTTTTTCCAGATTTTCGAAGTTTCCTGTCAATAAATTTTTTGGATCCGCCATTGTGTAACATTATACCAAAACATTACCCTAAGACTAAACGAGATAAAAGAAAAATACGATGTTTAAACAAGTCTCATTTCGGTCACATGCAAAACATGACTAACCCACTCAACCGGATGAAATGAAGAATCATCTCAAAAGAACTTTGAAATCCTATGGAAACAACTTTGACTTATTTTGTAGGTCATTGTAGGGTACAAATTTAAACATGAAAACTTTTGAATTCTATAGATATTAGTTTAGCTAAATTTTAGTGGAGTTAATATTATAATATATATTTTACTTTTGAAAGAAAGTGTGCATTTAAAGTCATGTACCCTTTCGGGTGTTTGAAGGAGGAAAAGGGTTATCGGGGAGTGAGCTATTTAACCCAACCCGTGTTTGGGAGAACGGTTAACATAACCCTTGTTTTACCCCCTAAATCCTTCTCAACTTTCCTTAATTTCATTTTTTACAATTACTAATATACCCTCTTGTGATTACACAATTAATTTTTTTAAACTTTTATTTCTTGGTACAATTACATTCTTCAAAATTTTAAAATTCAACTCTTCGTTGGTACAATTACATGATTAAAATATTTATTTGTTCCTTTACTCTTCAATTAGGTAATTTATTGTGATTACACAATTAAAATTTTAATTTAATTACCTCTGATCAACTTTATGTTAGAATTCACATCAATATATTTGTAAAATTAAAATTTTGATATCAATCTCAGTCTCATTGTATATTTTAATTAGCTTAAATATCTAATGAGTGTCAATTCAATAAAAAAAAATCAAATATACGAAATTGTGTGTATTGGATTTAGAATATGAATTTATATTTAAAAAAATTATTTGCACGTAACGATTACTTAAAAAATGTTGAAAATTAGGACAAATAGTTTTACGAAAATTAGAACGATTTGATAAATTAAATATACAAAATTTGTGTGTTGGATTTATAAATAAATAAAATTCGTAACACTATTTGACTTGACGTTCTAATGAAATTATGTTATAGTAATTGATTTAAATATCCTATATTTGCAATTTTAATGAAATTATGTTATAGTAATTGATTTAAATATCATATATTTGTGTATTGCCGTTAGAATATAAATTTAAAAAGTTAATAATTTATTCGCACTTAATAATGACGTTAAAAATGTTAAAAAATGACATAGTAAGTAAATAAATTACTGAAATTTGCTAGAACGATTTGGTAAATTAAATATATGAAAATTGTGTAATAGAGTTACAATACAAATTTTAAAAGAAAATTAATAATTCACTAACACAAAACAATTGCGTAAAAAAGTTGAAAATAATCGTCGTATTTAAAGAAATTACTGAAAATTGTTATACAAAAATAAAACAATTTGATAAATTAAATATACAAAACTTGCATACTGAATAAAAAGAATAATTTTCATAACAGTGTCGTAACCTCCCTACGGAACTATTTCTTCAAACATGTCTTATCATACTCACCTCATACCCTTTCTCCAAACACATATTAAAATAACCACCTCAACCTTTTTCATGTAATCTTTCCTCAAAAACATCTTTATCATAATATTATTTCAAAGCCCTTTTTCGAAAGACATACTATCATAATTCAACTTTTTTCATAAACACGATTATCATAATTATTTTTCGGTAACTCAATCCTTCCTTAGACCACCCATTTAGTATTAAATTATTTTTAACTATTAAAACTTATGGAATTAAATTTGAAAACAAATACATATTGTTTATGCAATTAATTAATGAAGCATTGACAATTTGATCACGTTTGTTTGACATTAGCATGATTTTCTTAAGAAAAAAAAAGTTCTTCCTTTTGCTATTTTCCATTTTCAACGGGGTGTGCAGAAGACTAGACTCCCAACATTTCACACTGCAAAAATACTAAATTTGTTCAACCGCTCCACAAATGACACAACAAATAAACCAACGTCATCGATTTGTTGGTACAAGAAATTAAGGCAGCCATTTCAATTTGGTTTAAGGGTCATGATTAAAGCAGCAAACAATGGCGACTTTGTTTGAATTTTCAAAAGGGGTGTACGCGTAGCTTGATCGAAGAACCCACTTGCCTAGACTAGAGTTGCTATATAGAAATTTCCACAGAACCTCCAACTCCCGTCTCCCTTTTACCCATTTTATGTTTTTTTTCTTTCTTTCTTTCCTTTCAAAGCTGCATAGCTACGATTTCACAGCTCACCTTCTAAGGTCAGTTTAGCTTCTGGGTCTCTTTTGATTTCTTTTGGTTTGGGTTCAACTTCTTGTTAAGTTATGATCGTGTTCTTCGCTCTGCCTTGATTGGTGATTTACCCATCTTCATTTTCTTTTGTTGTTCTTGAAATTTGAAAAGAACTCTGGGAATTGGGTCAGTAGTCTGAATCGTTTATTTGCTAGTTCTGAAAGGATCTCGTTTCTTGATCAATTTTTTTTGTTGGGTTTGTTGACTTTCCTCTGTTAGATGGCGATGAACTTGAATTTGGAAGTGAATTCTGGGTTCAGGAAACTCAGAAGGTAAATTGTTTCTCTGGAGGTGACCTTGGCTGGATGATGCTTTGCTCACCATTGTCTTTCATGGTTGCTTCTTGAAGGCTATTGAGCTTTTTCTTCATACCATTACGATAAACATTTCTTATCAATTATGAGGATTCTTAATTACGATTCTCAATTTTCCATTTGGGTTCAACGTTTATATTACATTTCTTTTTGTTAGCAATTAGTCCTAAAAATTCCACTAATTCCCATAGATCTAGAAAATCATCTAGCTAATTTCACTTGAAAGGATGCTGCTGGTGAATGATGACGGGGGATGTGGTTTGCTTTTTGTTGGGCAGTGGCAAGGAACATATGTTTTTTCGTTATATCTGATCAAATAATCTTTGCAAATGTCAATCAATAATGAATTGTCGTTCATATGCACATTTTCTGAATTAAGGGAGGACTGAGTAATATCGGGTATAGTTTTTGTCATGATGCAAACCTGCTGCATTGTTGATTGTCTCTTGTTTGTTATTTTTTTGTATGTTTTTTTCCCCTCAAATAAACTTGTATTTATAAGTTGGAGAACTACACATTTTCCATCTTGAGATTATATGAACTAAGAAAATCATACTATTTTTGGACTATAATTATACAATAGTTGCCTCCATGGACGGTCTCTGCATAGATGATCTTCTTACTAAAAGTTAACAACATCTGAGATTCTTTTACATTTATTCTGTTCTATCCATGTATCTGACTCTAATCTGATTTGTTTCACCGACAGGTTTCAGTATTTAAGTCGGTTTGGTCATATTATTAACAGTCCTTGAAGGAGCAGGCAAAAGCTGCTGCTTTATCATATAGATATGACTTGCTTCCCTTTTTTGTTCAGCAAGAGGGTAAAAGGCCCAACAAGAAGTTCGGTCGACGAAGAAGGTAAATTAATCACCGGACATGCATAACCTCGTCTTAATGGGCATATTTGAAGAGTCTTTTGTTGTTAAAAATTTAAATATGTAAATTGAATGTGCAACTCTGTGCAGTCCTTTCTGCAAGGAATTCTAACATTCTCATTCTTCTTCTATGCAATAGATTTTTCGAGCATGCAAAATGTTAAATTTTACACATACAAAGAGCTAAAAGTTGCAACCGAAGATTTCAGCTTGGCGAATAAAATAGGGGAGGGTGGTTTTGGTTCTGTCTACAAGGTAGCTGAATATCTCTTTTAACATGAACTATAATTGTTTTTGCTTTATATTTAAAGCGTTTCTAAGTTACGTCATCCCCTATATTCATCATGAATATAACCTTGAGAACTACTGTCTATGATCAGGGAAAGCTAAAAGATGGAAAGCTTGCTGCCATAAAAGTTCTTTCGGCTGAGTCAAGACAAGGATTGAGGGAATTCTTGACAGAAATTAATGTCATCTCTAAGATAGAACATGAAAATCTGGTTCAGCTTTATGGGTGCTGTGTGGACGATAATCATAGAATTCTTGTCTACAATTACCTTGAGAACAATAGCCTTGCACAAACTCTTCTTGGTACGAATTGAATCCTAATCTCAAATTTATTTGCTTGAGTTGTATTCTTGAGCGTCCCTCTTTTTAGGATTATCTGCTTTCCTTTTCATTGTGAATAGAGGGTCGGAGGGCATGCTTTTGTTTGTTCTGTTAAACTGCAGTTCAATGCTCAAGATATTGTTTCTTTTTCAGGACGAGGTTACAGCAGCATCCAGTTTAATTGGCGAACAAGGTCTAAGATTTGCATTGGAATTGCACGTGGGCTTGCCTTCCTTCACGAGGATGTACAGCCACATATTATACATAGAGATATCAAAGCGAGCAACATTCTTCTCGATCACGATCTCTCTCCTAAAATTTCCGATTTTGGTCTTGCAAAACTTATTCCAGCCAGCATGACTCACGTCAGTACACGAGTGGCAGGAACAATGTAAGCCACTTTATTTCTGATTGAACTTTTTGATTATGCATACAATTTCTTGTGTGTCGTATAGAGATAAAAGACTTTTTTGGATGTTTGAAGAAAGACTGGTTTCTTGGTAGTTCATCTGTGGAATTGTAGCTCTGACACATCACAGTATAGGCAGAGTTTCTTTAATGATTGTTTGTCGTACAGCCGTATATTTTTGTGTTAAATTTGTACGTTTGCCTGTCTTGATCAAATAGTTTTATCTGGCTGTAGCATCAGTGATATTTTGCATTTGTTATGATTGTACAAACATTAAATTTGTAAGCACTAAAGCCTTGAGACCCAGGAACACAATAGCCAGAATTCAGTTCCCAACCTGAGAACAATCTTTTATCTTTTTTATCTCTCTCATTTGCTTGTCTGTCTTTGTAGATGAAATTTGATTTTTAATTTCTATTTGTGTTTGTTTAGTGGTTACCTAGCTCCGGAATACGCGATAAGAGGGCAGGTGACAAGAAAATCAGACATTTACAGTTTTGGAGTCTTGCTTGTGGAAATAGTCAGCGGAAGATGGAACACTAATACACAATTACCAATTGGAGAACAATATCTTCTTGAAAGGGTACGCCCAGGTTTCTCTAATCCGTTTTATTCATATTGTCCTCTCTTTATTCTTCCCATAAGTAGTGAACTATGATTATGTTAAGAACTATATTATTATTATTTTTAAATTCGAAAAAGGTTGTTCGCCAAAATGAACAAAGACTTGAAAATTGTAGAGACGTGAAGTAGGCTAGTATATCCAATGATACTTCCATTCAATATCTTTGCCTTTTAAATTCAACTCTATCTGTATTGATTCAGCTGCTAATTTTGTTTCTATTTAGATCTTGGAAATCACTTGAGCAAATCTTTTGATCACCGATCATTTGTTATAAAACAGACAGATTTAATTTCATTGCCTGCTGTGTACTAATGTGTTGAATCTATGTTTGAATGCTGCAGACATGGAATCTTTATGAACAAGGAGAGCTCGTTCTCCTAGTTGATACGTCCTTAAATGGGGACTTCGATGCTGAGATGGCCTGTAAATATCTAAAGATTGGCCTACTTTGCACGCAAGACAGTCCAAAACTCCGTCCATCCATGTCGACTGTGGTAAAGATGCTAACCGGTGAGATGAGTGTCGAAGACAGAAAGATATCGAAACCGGGGCTGATTTCAGACTTCATGGATCTAAAAGTAAGGAATCCAGAGGAAAATAAAGGGAACAGAGAGGGGGTGTCTTCTGATAGTCTGTCCTCAGGATCAAACATCCTTG
This sequence comes from Cucumis sativus, assembly GCF_000004075.3. NCBI lineage: Eukaryota > Viridiplantae > Streptophyta > Magnoliopsida > Cucurbitales > Cucurbitaceae > Cucumis > Cucumis sativus. The sequence goes on from NC_026658.2 coordinate 5,239,520, forward strand.
GAAATTCAACAATGTCATCTGAAGCCTCAACTGTTACAACAGGAACCTTCACTGCACAATACGACAGGAATACTTTCTCATCTGCACTGTGAAAGTGACTAAACCCAATTTAATTTATTCTCTTGCGTAGTAGAGTTTTGGGAAAGAGTGTTACATTGTTTGATATGTTTTTTCTTTTGGCTGGAAGAGTTATTGGAAGGCTTTGTAATATATTGTATAAATCTACATGTGTTTCCTTGTTTACCTTGGCTTCCGCATTCTTTTTTCTTTTTTCATAGCAAACATGCTAATACGAAGATCATTTTAAACTTTTTGGTACATCCATGATTAAAATGATATCAAAATGTGTTGGGATAAACACCTTTTAACTTGGATCTAGGTTAAAATGCTAATCAACAATAATAACAATAATAATCAAAGTATTGACACAATTAATTTAACATGAAAAACTCTCCTTCAACGTTGGGAGTAAAAAACCACTCACATAGATAAGTCAAAATCTCCATTGTAATCCTTAAGGGAAATTGGAATTGATTACTATTTTAGCAATATCTCACAATATGTGGTACGTGGTAGGCAATTATCCACTAAAATTAGCTTTAAACAAAATCTCCATCATTTAGAATGAAGAATGAAGACACAAAATCTCCATCATTTAGAATGAAGAATGAAGACACTCGTACCAATAATATACTGACCATAGATCGATCCCCAAATAGATGAGGAAATAAACTGCACGAAATTTTTATTTTTCTATTTTTCTACTTACTGTGTACCCTCACGTAAAATTGTAAATAATAATAATAAAAAACTTAACAAATAAAAGGGCCGAACTTCACAAGTGAAATAAGCCCGTCACGGGGAAGATCATGTGTTCAAATCCTTACAACGTTATCTCCTCCCTCGTTTGATATTGGTGTTAAATATTATATTAAAATTGACTTCATCTATCAACTTAAGCTTTTGGATAAATTGACGATTTAAGTATATATACATTTTTATACAATGTCATTGATTATAGGCATATACACTTACATATACAATATCAATGGTAATGTTAACTTGTCTCGTTACACCTAGTTGTTTCGATAATTTATACATTTCATTCACCTTTTTCCAATGTCATACCACCATTTAAAATTGAGAAAACAAATGGATAAGATCCAAACTTTGCAATAACTTCTAATGTTTCAGCATGTGATGAACAAATTATATAATAGTTGAATATGTGTGTGTCTATGTATATATTGCTTCAAACTAATTGAAAATTTATGGACAAGGTGGGTTGGATTCCAGTTGTCTTTAGTAGAACCCAAGCATTGTAGCAGATCTATAGGACACGATGGATAAACAGAGCCAACCAAATGTGTTTGATCTTAGCTTATGATATATATTGAACAATAAAATAAAGGCAAATACGACGTAACCATGTCATTAGTGATAATTGCTATGTACTATTGACTATAAGTTTGAACATTCAAGTATGCATACCTCGCTTTCTTTTGAAAAGCCAACCTCATATTTATTGTACTATAAAAATGTAAATCAATAAAATAAATGTATCAAAACTCAATAGGTTTAATGGGTCATATATCATTGACCAAAATGTCAAATGTTTTAGCCTTTTCCTTCATACATATTATAAAAAACATCATATTTAAATATGCATGGATTACACATAAAATTTAAATTTGCCAATTAATTAAAAAAAGAAAGAAATAATTGACCATGGAATATATTAGATCTAAGATTTAAAAATGAAAAACATTTAACATAAAATAAAACAAATACACACATTATTTTATAAACTTGGTATATGAAAAATAGTTGATATTATATCAAACAATTAAATCAGAACTAAGATTTGAAACATAAAAAGTAATACAAGATTTATAAAGTTTTCAACAAAGTTCACAAATTCAATATAAAAAAGTTTACAAATTATTGGTCTTACTAACAATAATCAAACCATGGAAACTTAATAGTAAGTTTAAAAAGCTTGAAATTACAGTATGTATACATTTGTATAGGGAAGAAAGGTGGGATTTGATAGACCAAATTCTTTAATCTTTATTTCAAATTAAAAAATGGAGAAAAGGAATATATTTAATGAAATATTTACCTTTTTATTTTTAAAAAGAAAAGAAAAACCAATAATAAACTTATCAAAACAACAAGTCTACAAATTCAAAAACAAATTATTCCAACCACACTTACTCCAAATAAAAAATGTTCCTTTTCTAAAAAGAGACAATTAAGTCAATACTATAATGATAGCAAACTTTTTAACAAACATAACATGTATGATTTGATAAAATTTATATCATCGTGCTTATTAGCTAAATAATATATGCTTAAAGCATAATATAATAAAAAAAATATTTACAAATATAGAGATTAAGATAAAATAGCATATGTGTATATCCTGATGGAAGATAGATAAACAGTAATATTTTGTTATCTATTTAATTCGATAAAAATAAACGGTGTATTTAGAAAAACACAAGGAATAGAAAGAGAGAGTGAAAGTGGTATATTAGTTTTGTTTGGAAGAGTTCTCTCCCATGTCATGACAATAGAGTACACATTCTTTATTTTGCCATAACTTGCAATGAAGATTTTATAGTGTACAATAATTTAACAATAAAGAATTTGAATGTGAGTCAATTTGTGTTTTAAAAGGTTCAAACAAAATGATGAAGAATTAATAAGAATGTTAAGATGATTAATTTTGGAGAGAAAACTTGAGGAAGAAAATTGAAGTGGATCCCACAGAATCATTAATGTAAAAGCAAGCTCTCCTCTCCTCCCCTCCCTTTCTCTTCCGGCTGCCCCAGCTCCGTCCATCCCAATTTTCTCTCTCACCATTTTTACTCTCTCTCTCTCTCTCTCATCCATTTAAGACCAAAACTCTGCTCCAAGCTCTCTACTTTTTCAAACTTTTCATGTGGGCACTTTCTCTTTTCACGAGTTATGCAATGTTATGCTTCTAAGAGAAAAAAAGAGAGAAAAAAGAGAGTTAGGGTTTCATTTCATCTTTTCTCTCCTTCACTACCCAGATTAGTTTCATTTTGATTCCTTCATTTAAAGCTTTGATTGAAGGATTTGAATGACACCTTTTTGTCTCTTGGGGCTCCATTCAACTTCTTCTTGTGTTGGGCTCTTCTATTTCTTCTTCTGATTCTCAATGTGCTGTTTTCTCTGTTCATTCTTGTTTCCCCCATTGTTTTGATTTTTGATTTCTTATCCGACATGTGTTTCTTCTCCTTGATTCTTGTGCCTAAAGAAGAAACTGAGATATTCCTTTTTTGGGTACTCTTCTTGGGTTGCTGTTGATTTTCAAGGATGGTAGTATGTGGGATCTTTTGATTGTTCCTCTTTTTCTTAGAAAAGTGTTCCTGCTGGTTCTTCTTTTTTGTCTTTTTTTTTTCTTCGTGGAAACTTACATGTGAAGCAATTTGCGTTGAACAAACTGACTACCCCTTATCGTGATCGAATTTAACTCATTCCACTATTTACAAAGGGTTTCCCTACTTACTTTAATGTGTGGTTGTGCGTAAAGAAGTTTCCTGATCTTCTTGCAGCTAGAAACCCGTGAATTGGTGGCTCATGGGCTTCCTTTTTTGTGATAGTCTAAAGGAAAGATCAAGGTTTTAGATTCATTTTCCATGGGGTGCATTTTAGATTTTACATCCAAATTCTCAAGGGAGACTGTGTTTTTTGGTAGCATTGATTGCTATCTATAGCAATAGCAGCAGCTTCTCTTCTAGGGTATTTCAATAAAGGGTTTGGCTTTGGTTTTTAGCTGCCATGGAGGATATAGGTCTTTTCAAGCAAGGATGGAAATGGTTTCAGTCGCAGAAACACACTTACTCGCGTGCTCGAACTGCGTTTTTTAGTTTCAGAGACAAAGTTGGGATGTTTATTGAGAGACATTGGCCAACAGTGTGCCGAGGCTGTGCCTGGATGGGGAGTTTACTACGTTTAGTAGTGCTTCAATGGTGGGACTGCATTATAAAAGGCTTCAGATCGCTTATTGGATTAGGCTCTGCTGCATTGCTTCTTATAATGTGGAGTTGCTTTCTTAGTTTAACCTCCATGTCCTGCCTGGTTTACGTTCTTCTTAGTATGGTATATTCCTCTCTGATACCTGATAAAAAGTTCTTTCTGTTATTTTGGGTTATTTCAGAATTAGGATCTGGATGTTGCTTGAAATGATAACGAGATTTAAGAAGTTAAGTTCCAAACGGTTCAATCGAATGAGATCAACAGTTGGTCAAACGATTGACGTCTGGCTAAAACTTTACACTGGATCTTCACTGTTATAAATTTGACAATTGAGAAGCTAGAGATGTTTAACATTCTATCCACAAAGGTTCATACTAGTATTCAACTACCTTACTTTTCCATATAATCCTTGGTGGTGCCATTGTTTTGCTACTCGTGGTTGAGTTAGGGTGACTATGAATGGTTTAGATTTTATTTTCATGATGTAAGTTTGTTGAAAACATCACTGTAAAGGTACCTTGGGGTTTATTGTTCTGTTAATAGCTGAAACACTTTGGTATTGGTAGCCATTTGTTAAAGTGGATCTTTGACTCAGGGAATTCTCTCCTGTTTCCTTCTCTAGCATCTAGTCCCGTTCTTTGAATTACAATCCCAGTAGCTTTACAATGTCATGGAAGTTGGCAATAATCGATATATTTTCTAAGTTACTTTGATAAAATTATTTGTTAAGTTGCTTTACAAGGTTCCTTCTATTTTAGTTTAGTAGTGATTACGTCAATAAAATGAAATTCCATTTCATTATACTTATAGCTTAGTCCACTGTTTCAGGGAGCTGCAGGAGTTGCTGTTCAATATCTGGGTTACACTCCTGGACTTTTTATTGTGGGGCTCTTTGCTATTCTAGTCTTGTGGATGTATGCTAACTTTTGGATTACAGGGACGTTGTTTATAGTTGGAGGTACAAACTTCTTTCCATAAATTGGGCTCTTTGTAATTACCAGTTTAGTCTCATATTCATTTAGATTAGGGTCTGCCCTTGTTGATAGGGTTGAGACTCCATTTCTTTTCCCTCCCTATGATATGTGTTACTTTTCACATTTCTCATTCTCGGTTTCCTACACAGACACATATCTTAATAGTTAATACTGTGTTACAGAGTTGACTACTAGATCTTTTCCATGGTTGTGGTTTGCGTGTCTTCATAGTAGCCAATAGCCATAGTTTACTTCTATTTTTTGTGATTGAAGGTTCAATGTTCCAATCTGTGTATGGCTTTCCACAATGCAATTATTTTTTCTGTAGTCAACGGGGTAAAAAGGAAAAAACAACCACATATATTTCATAAATAAGTCTATTGAAGCTATTGGGGGAAGGTGAATTATGGCAACGTTTCACCATATTAGATGTTATATTGACTGAAAAAGTGCTATTTTGCATACAAATGTTGTCTCTGCATCTTCCAAGACTGATATCTTATCTGTGAATTGTCACGAGGGTGTTACAAAAGTATCAACTAATTTCTCCGTTTGTATGGAGTTACATGTACTAATAAAATGTCTATAGTACTGGGAAGGAAAATGTTTATGGGCATATTATCTCTAAAATAAATATTTTAAATTTAGAAATGACATGTAGAGAAAGATAGATGTTTCCAATACTTTCCAATTTTACTGCACACTGCTCATGGTGGTTGCAATAAGAGATCTATATGAACTTTTTATACTTCTGCACACCACTATTCACCCTTATGCCCACTTTAGTATCCGTTTCCCTTAAGGGTAAATTTTCTTGATGAATCTATACTCCACTTCAATCAAATTGCTATTTGAATCTTGAAATTCTGTCAGTTGATTTGGGTTTTTGGTTATCCTTTCTTATTTGCAGGTTATTTATTCTCTCTTAATCATGCACGGTTGGTGGTCTTGATGGCAACTGTATATGCTATATATTGTGTCAAAGTTCGTGTTGGATGGCCGGGTGTCTTTCTCTCAATAAATCTTGCATTTCTATCCAATGATGCATTAAATTATTTGCTCCAATGGTGTGATAAGGCGAGTGAGAGCTCACATTTTGAAGAGCAGAAACAATCTGAAACAGTTTCGGGAGATGAATTCTCAGGAGAGTGTGAATACTCTATTCCTACCAGTGAGTCGGAGAAGGTTCATCCATGCAAGTCAGCCAGCCCAACTGTTGTGACATCTGTTGTTGATAACCAAAAAGAGGCTTCTTGTAGCAAGGTGACCAAAGATCAGACTGATTCAGTTGATGAGATGAAAAGGATTTTGGATAGTGGGGACCATTATGAAGCGCTGGGATTTACACGTCACAAGAAGATTGATGTCATAGTTTTAAAAAAGGAATACAGAAAAAAGGTGACGTGGTGTGCTCATTATTTTGGAACACAATTTCCCTTTTTCACATTTGAAAAATAATGGGGGTCTAATTATGTAATTTAGTCATTGGGATCACTCTCAAACACATTTTTCTTGTGAATTATAAAAATATATCTTGAAGGGGAACTGACTTGCAGTATGTGAATGAAACGTTACTATATTCCTTAGATATTTTTCCTGTTAGGCATGTTCCTCAGGAAAATTCTTAAAACCATCACTATCTAGTGGAAATTGACCTATAATTGTAACAGAATTCTTATCTATATTGAGACATATGTCAGATGTAGTAACATGTTGATTTTCTAACTTAATATTTAAATATATAGTGATCTATTCGTGATTTTATGTCATGTGACTCATGTCTATGCTATTTCATATGAAAAGATGCTACACTTCATTTTTTGTATCATATTAACATATTTATATAACTCTTAATCAGTTTTGGTACATTGGTATACTGCTTTTTTTTTAAAGAACATATTTAGGGTATGTTTTGAAATTGATCACTGTTTGGGTGAAACAATATCAAAGAAGTTAGATAAATTTGCCTGGAAAAATTATTGTACTCCCATGGTCTCAGTCCCGGCTACATAGCTGAGAATATTATATGGGAAAAGTAAAATGATGTCAGAGGCTAATGAAATTCCTTTCCATTTGCTCTTGATGCCAACATTCTAGTATTAGTCACTCCTAGAATCTCTTGAGGAAAAATTGTACTAATGTTTGTCTTTTCTTTTAGGCCGTGCTTGTGCATCCTGATAAAAATATGGGAAGTCCATTGGCGAGTGAGTCATTTAAGAAGCTTCAATGTGCATATGAGGTAATGTTAACTTTTTTGTCTTAGCTTTCTGTTTCTTCAATCATATCTGCCGCGAGAGTTGTGAGTGGCTTTCAACTCTATGGCCATTATCATCTCTTACTCATGTTTGCATGGAAAATTAGGTTCTTTCTGACTCTGTGAAGAAAAGAGACTATGATGAGCAATTGAGAAAGGAGGAATCGAAGACTAAAAGTGTCTGCCAGAGGTCCCAGTCCTATGGGACTTCACAACAGGTTGTGCATAATCTTTGTACGATTGATGCTGACATTTTATAGTTTAATTTATGTGTGTTTCATTCATGATAAATGTTCATTTGTTTCTAACTCAGATGATATTTATGGTAATTAGAAAGGAAGCTAATACAATTATACTAATAAAGATGGCAATTTCTTTCTGACTAGACTCTGTAGGAGGGAGAGAGAGAATGAAGCATCTTCTAGGCATTAGTCAATCTTATTCTTCGGTTCAATATACTTTCAAGTTACGTCTAGATGGCATTGTAAGATTTGAAGCATTTGCTTACATAGACTCTTCGGAGTTGTTTGGGCGTAGAGTTGCTGTAGTTTGTGGTTATTGTAATATGTGGAATTATATAATAGTTTTGTGGAGTTAGAATAGTTTGTCTTTGGGGTGTAGGCTATTTTATCTGAGTTTAGATAGTTTGTATTTGTGATAATCTGAGTTTAGGAAGTTTGTATTTGCGATGCATGCTATTTGAACCTAGATTCAAGAAGTTTATGTTTGGGGGGTAAATTATTCTAGTTCGAGTTTACAATTTATGTGTTTAGGTTGCTGAATTTTTTAACCTGGAGTTCTTAAGTTTGGTATCTAAATATCATATTTTGTAAACAGAAATAAAAATATTTGTTCTGCCAATCTTTAAAAATGCATTAGATTTTAAGTTACGTTCTTCTCCGTTCATTTGGTCATTTTGGGGTTGAAAGTGCACAAAAGCAACCAATGCTCTAAGTCCATTTACACAATTTTGTTTGGTTTGCTCTACACTCAATGTTTCTAGAATGCCAAATTACAATAAAAGAAGACTAATACCATGCACCGGTCATCGACCAAGTATAGGTGGTTGCTGGAGGTGATTGTCAGAGTTGACCGTTAGAAGTCGTTATCATTGCAAATAACTGGGGCTGGTTGCTGCTGAAATTTGTCGTTATTGGTGGTTTTTGCAGAAGTTAGTTGTCTGAGTTGGTGGAGTCATTAGAAACATGGGAGAGAGAGAGAAATGGTTATTTTAACCATTGAGATGAAAATACTACCTTAGCCACTGAGTTAAAGTAGCCCCTTACTCCCATTTTCTTAAAGCCTTCCCCAAGTGTTTGAGTGAGCTATTATAACCGCTCAACCCATTCCAAATTGGAGCCTCAGACTACTGTCCTTTTGTTTCCTATATGGTGGAATCCATTGTTGTTTCTTCTGTAGATTTGTGTGATTCTTTTTAAATTATTGATTGTGAATTAATGGCTTGAAAATTATTTTTGAAGATAGACGTAGGGAGAGGAACCAGTCTAGATTTTGATACCTTTTTAAGAATTAGTTTCATAACCTCCATTTGAGATACTGGCCCAAAGAATTTAAGTGGCAATGCAAGTCGCCTCTTACAGAAGAAGCTTGTACCTAATCCTTAATTATGCATGCTTTCACTGTTAGATTCTTGTGACTACTTGAAGTGAATTAATTTGTCGGGGACAAGTGTGGCTTCTGAGGCTTGTTTCTTCTTGTCTGAGCATTTCTCAAGTTGCTAGTGTATAAGCAACTTTTAATCTACTCTGTGAGCAGATGAATTCCGATTATTGCTCTGAGGAGTCAAGACGCATACAGTGCAGTAAATGCGGTCATTCACACATATGGGTCTGCACAAATAGGAATAAGACGAAGGCAAGATGGTGTCAGGTTATTCTCTAAGCTTTATATGTACTCTCTGTTTGAATCTCTCTTTGTGTGAATTTTAATTTTGAGAATAAGTTTGTTCGGTACACGCTTTGATGTCAGGATTGTTGTCAATATCATCAAGCTAAGGATGGAGACGGATGGGTCGAATATAAAGGTTCTCTAGTCTTTGATAAACCTCAGAAAGTAAGTTCCTTCACATACTCAAGCTCAAGTATTTTTTCTTGCTTGTTCCCTTTACTTTTTCTATCCATTGTTTTCAATCAACCATGAAGGGGAGTATCTAATGATTGTGATCCTTTATTAGATCTCTCTAGCCTCTTTCAAGTTCTCTACCAACAATATTATGTTTTTCTTTCCTTTTCTTTTCCTTTCTATTTTTCTTGATAGTAAAATGTCCATGAAATAATGTCCCAAGTCCCAACCTTATTGCCCTGTATTGACTTTATCCGACGTTAGATCTAGGAGACAACATGGGGTTCCATTATATTATTTATTCTCATCTTGTCTTATATAGAGATATGTTTGATATCCATATTTTACTGTTGTCCATCTAAAAAGTTGATTTACTCTTTTAAACGTTACCTTTTCTTTGTAGATGGATATTCCACGTGCTTTTGTTTGTGCCGAGAGCAAAATCTTTGATGTGTCCGAATGGGCGATTTGTCAAGTAAGTGGTTGATAGTCTGTAATTTAATAGCTTGGGTTCATGCTCTGATCTTCAAGGATTTAAGTTCTAAACTGGACTTTGGAGCAGGGAATGGCTTGCAGGCCCAATACTCATCGCCCAAGCTTTCATGTAAACATGGTCGGTTTAGGGAAAACCACACAACGATCCAAGTCGAGTAGATTTCCTTGGGAATTGGATGCTGAAATGATGGATGAAGACGAGGAAGAATTTGAGCTGTGGCTTCAGCAGGCTTTAGCCTCTGGTCTTTTTTGCGAAACCTCGAAACGGAGAAAGAGCTGGAGTCCATTCAAGCTGGGCCAGAAGATAGGGAGCAAACAATGGCGAAGAACATCATGCTAGAGCAGCAAAGACCTGGGTCTCAGCAGTTTTGCTTGCTTATTCCCAAGGAGAAATGTGCACGTGCCACCTTCTCATTCACAAGGTACGAATGAGAAACGATTTACTCAACCAGTTGGAAGAATGCCTAGACTTATTGAAATCACGAGGAAGACATAACGTCGACAATAATATAGGATTCACTGGGTCTGGTGGCAGGTTTAATCCAAAGCTTAGGCAAATAGCCTTTGTTGCTTAGATTCTCACACATCCTCTTAGATACCTAAAGCATGAGATCCCTTGTAACTTTTTGGCCTCAATTCCAAGTACCTCCAAATCTTGTCCTCTATGTTAATTGAAAATATATCTGCTGCTGTTGCTTCAGTTTCTTCACCCCCTTCAAAATTCAAGCTAAATCCCAATCTTCTAGAAGATTTAACTTGTACACTTCCCAATCTCATGTACATATCTTCTCTCTTTTTTTAGTTTTCTTATTTATATTATTGTTTGCCTTCAAGGCATGGCTTCTTATGTTAGGTACGTAGATAAATTTCAACATTCAGCATTAGCAGCAGAATTCTCTTTTTTGATTAATGTGTTAACAACCTGATTCCCACCGTTTTCTCCATTCACATTCTTTTTCTGTGAGATTGCTCTTTCTTTATGTTACTGTTTTTTTTCCTCCTCTCTTTGTAGATTTATCTTCATTTTCAAAACACAAGAAAAGTTATGATGAGTTGGTTTAGATGATGCAAGTAAAAGCTTAGGTAAATGGTTTGTCTGAAGGCATTTAAGTACATTTTACTTGGCATTCTTTTTTATCAGTTGGAGGTTTTGTAGCTTAAAGTTGAGGATTTTGGATATTTTTGTTTATCTTTTCTTTGTTCGAGAGTTCTAGTCTGATGTGACCTAGGAATGTATTAGTGATTAAGAGATCTATATATTATGAATCTTCCTATTCCTATTAGGTACAAAGAAAGAATGTGAAATATGAGTTCAAGTTGAGTTGTACTTGGGTGGACAAAGTTTTAGAATTTCCTTTACATATGGTCACTATTGCCCTTGTTCTTTTATATTCATTTTCTCAATTTCCTTTGTCTCTTCTCTTCTCATCTATAGATTCAAAAAGGAAAAAAAAAAAAAAACTTGAGAGGAGGTTCCAGATGTAGAACAAAAGCATAAAAAAAAAGTGGCAGTGTGTTAGAACATAGAAAGAGGGGAAAGAGATATTTGTGACACAAAAAGGAAAAAAATTATATTTAGTTTAAAATATCCATAATAAAAGATATATATATATATATTTTGGAGAATTGCGGCAAATATTTATACTCTTTGGAAATATGAGGTGATAATTTTTTTTTTCTCTAAGTAATTAAGAGTAAAATAAACATGAATGTTTATATGCTATAAATTTTTTTTGGATTTTAACTATAAATGTCTATAAAAAAAAACTGTATAATTTCTGTTATATATATGAATATAATTTCTGCTATATATATATGAAAAATGGTTGTAAATGAAAACTGTTGAAATGTTTATACAGTAGACAAAAATTTTAAATGAATAATAGACTAAATATTGTAGTAATAGAATTATAGAAATATAGGTTTAAGTGTCTATCCTTAATCAAATTTGAAATCTTATGTATTTATTTGCTAAATTTGAAAATAAGAATTGAGTTCACTCCTAATTTCAACAAATAAAATTAGAATATTTTTAAAGTTCACAAATGGCGACTCTTGCACAAGATGTTCCATTAAAAAAAAAAAATTAAACTTCAGTATGTTTTTCTTTGAAATTTAATGAATTTGGAGACGAGGAAGAGCAACAGAAGTTGTATACTTTATGGGTTAATAATATGGAGTTTAATTTCATGAATGAAATGATGAAGATGCGACAATTGGATTTGACAAATAAACATTGCTTCATCGTTTAAAAACATCTTCCCTCACCGCAAAAGGACACAACCATGGCGTTATCCACTACCTTATCTCTTCACGGCGCCGGTGCCGGAACCTTGTTTGGCGCTGAGCTCCGGCAATTGGGTCACGATTATTTCGGAGTTTTCAAAAGACCCAGAAAACAAATTTTCTGCTCATGCTGGAATGGGTCTCCATTTCCTTACCGAAACTGCCTTTGGAGGGTACCCTCTGTCAATAACTTCCATTTGAAGTCAATGGAGTCCTCGCCATTGTTCGCCGTCGGAGGAGAAGCTGAAGATGGCTTTTTATCGGTATTTTCTTTTCATTTCCTTTGTTTGGAACTAACTTGAATTATGTTTCGTTAATATGTATTTGGAATAGATTTCGTTCTTGTTACTAATTGATGTGTGGTTTCTGGGATTTCGTTGAGGCATAACTTGATTGATCGAAATCTTACCTTTTTCTTTGTTCAAAATGGATGTTATTTGCTAAAAGAAAAGAGGCTTCTCTCTTATCTTTCCCCTTTATTTTTGGAGCTGAAGCTACTTGGGATTATGGGAGGAACCTTATCTACTTGGAAGTTATTTGCAAAAAGAAAAAGAAGCTCACTTATCTCTCTCTCTTTGTATTTTTTTTCCTTTTGCACTGGTTGTTTGAATGCTGCAGCTAATTGGGAATTGATAAGAACCTTGTCAAAATTAAGAAAGTTATTAGCAAAAACAACAGGAGCCCTCCTCCTTGGATCTACTGGGGAAGAATATTCTCAAAATGAGAGTAACTTGCAAAATAAAATTAGTCTCTCCATCTCCCTCTTTCATATTCCCTTTACTTTGATCTTTGGATGATGCAGCTGCCTGAGAGGAGCTTCATCAAATCGGAAGTTTCAAAAGAAAGAAGAAATCTGTCTCTCTCTTTCTCTCTTCTGTAGTTTTCCTTGATAATGGTGGGATTGAGTTACTTTGAACTGTATTAAACATTCAGTATTGAGTACAGTGATTTAGCCTATGAATCATACTTTATGTTTCTTTACTGGGTTCTAAATGATGCTTTTTGTAAAAAGGAAACAAGAAACTGACGATTGAAGAGGCTGAATCCAAGACACTCTTTTGAATTGTTCTGGAACTTGTATGTTCATTTACTTGCTGATCTTCGTAGAAAAATCAAGTCATCATTATGTTTTCATTTTCAGACTCAAATTTAATTTGGATTTTGGTGAAGGAAAAAAAATACTAATCAAACCGATCTATACTAACTCTGGATATCAATTTATTTTAAATGATTGCCTTAGGGTAAAGATCGTAATGGTTTCTATTACACATTCTAAATGTCTGATATTTTTGTTGCTGTTGCACGTTACTGCAACTACTTGCGATACTTGCGATACTGTCAGACTCAAACTTAAATTTGGTATAAAGGAAAAAAAAAATACTAATCAAACTGGTCTGCACTAACTTTTGATATTAATTTATTTTAAATGATTGCCATAGGGTAGAGATCTTGATGCATTTTATTGCGCATTTAAATGTCGGATGCTTTTTGTTGTGAAGTACTGCATTTGCTTGTGATATTGATCAACCCAGTCAATGATTTCTGGCAGAATATGAATGATGAAACCGATGACATGTATGATGAATTGTTCAAGAAATATGGGAATGTGGTATTCAAGAGCAATGACCAAAAGCCTCCCAGTGCAGAAATTGACGATGACTCGGAAAGCCTTTCATGTAAGTGATATCTCTTTACATTAGCAAGATCAAGAAGCAAACATAAGCATGTTGTGGACAAATCTGTTGTGTTCATGTGGTGATTTGCCTGCCAACTGCCTGCTTCATCTATGAGTATAATGAATAATCTTAGCTAATATATCTTAATTTGATATGGTTTCTAGTAGTGTTGTTGTTAAGTATTTAAACGAAAGGAATGGAACAATCTTATCATTCTTTGGTTGAATCAGTAACAGAAATGGGAAGTGGAATGGAAAAAATGATTTCCTTGGCATTTCCAGAGGTTTCTTTTCCCCTCTCATTTGATGTGAAATGGTTACGTACAAATTACATATCTATCCAAAAACAAGTGTAGATCGTCGAATCCACCTGGGCAGTCCTTTTAATTGGAGAAGTTGAGAGAATTCATATTCATTCTGAAGGGATTGAATAAGCCTTTTGGATGTGTACCATAGACAACAAAATAGCGAAAGAAAACAGTCTAAGGGCAGCGGAAGATGTGACCCTTCCTGTAGAAACTAAAAAACTGCTATCCAGTAGTTTCGAATCAGTTAAAAATGAATTTTGTTTCTCACACGCCACCAGGACACTCTAAGCTGTACATTACTACAAAAACCCTCAAAGAGCAATCAAAGATAGAAAACAATAGGTACCTCAAGTTTTCAACTTTTCAATAGGCAGAAAGCAACTATGGACGAACAATTAGTACATAATTAACATACGTATTTTGTCCAGTTATATTGTGAATTCAAAACTTCATTACATGGAATGATTCGTGAACTAATTTTCCAATGCTTATCTCTGTAGTTGCTGTATCAATGGCGAAGGTTGCAAGTGATGTAAAGGCTGCAGATATCCGGGTTCTATTTGTGAAACCTCTAGTTTATTGGACAAGATTTTTCATCATTGCAACAGCATTTTCTCGCCCTCAGATCGATGCTATTGGGTACTGCTGCCTTTTTGGTTTGTTGTCCTCTTATCGCTTGCAATAAGGAAATCTATATATGAAGGTTTTCCTTAAACTGATGTTCAATTATATTTTCCAATGCAGATCCCGAATAAGAGATCTTGCCGAGAAGAAGTATGGAAGAAGTCCTTCTGGTGATGTGAAGCCAAATTCCTGGACTTTGTTGGATTTTGGTATGCACTATTTGTATTTCACTTTGATGATAAATGAGTGTTCCGTTAGAGATGATGGATGCACCAGAAACCTGGACAGAGAACCAATTAGAAAGAAACAACTTGTGTTGAACTAATAGCTATACGAAAATACGTAGTATACCTAGAGGAAAAAAAAACTCCTGAAATGATCCTTCTAGGTACTAGTTCAAGCTCTTTGGTGGATGTTTCTAAATAGCAGCTTTTAGAGTGAGCAAAATTTTTCTGAGATTTAGTAGTAGGGATGGATGATGAACTTAATGTAAGTAGTGAGGCCATTTAATTTGGTGGCATCCCATTTATATGAAAAAGGAATTGATGTATAAATGTCCGTAGCGAAGATCTAAAGAGCATTAGATTCTAATCTCGTGAAGTACCAATGCTTCAATCTTTAAAAAAAACCATTTCAGATTAAGTCTATCAAAATGAAATGTGATTTTTCACCAATCAGAGCTCATCATTTAATATAGAGCGGATATGGCTTTGAGACCTCTTTGTGACTATAGGATCATTTTATCATCGCTTTATTATCGGTGTGCTATGCCTTTTTCCATATTATGTGTGAAGTCCATTTTGGAATTCAGTTAAGATATTAGTCCAAAATGTGCATCGATTGATCTTTGATACCGAAGAACTAAGAAGTAAAGCAAATTGCTGTGATGTTTTTTGTTCTCAGGAGATGTGGTTATCCATATTTTTCTACCCCAGCAGAGGGCATTCTATAACTTGGAAGAGTTCTATGGCAATGCAACTCCCGTGGAGCTACCGTTCGAAAACCAACGGCCGTTTTGAAGTAAAAACCGCAGCGGATTTCCCGCCGAGCAGCTGATGGTGAAGGAAAAATGCAGTTTGTTGGCAGCTGGTGAGGCAGATTGCTTATGTTTGTTGTGTCCTCTCATGAAAACAGCTACCATGTGAAGTGTTGCAGAAGCAGCTGCATGAGTTGGGAGTTCCAACTTCTGACTGCTTGAGGTTGAAGACAGAATCACTTGGCAGATGGTGGTATTATTGAGAGCCCTATCCCAAACTTTCTTCTGTCTCCTAACTCTCCCTTTCTCTTTCTCTTTCTCTTTCTCTCTCTTATGAATCACTGGTTTGATTTGAGATAGTTTTTAAGTAAAGTTAGTTGTTATGAATCTAGTTGGTTAGAAGGGGCCCTATTACTTACACCAATGAATTAAGATTCCATTACTAATTGGAGAAAACTTGTAGGAGAATTAAAATGAATTTGGTTTGGTCAAGTATTGTATTCGAATTTCTTGTATATTAAGGATATCAGAGAATCTCCATCTCATACTATTGTATTCAATATTCATATTGTTCTCATGGTTGAAGTGAGAATTGATTTTTAATTTGCAGAATCTTTTGTTAAACTACAAAAATGAAAATCAAAAGAAATAAAACAGATTTGGATCAACATTTTAAGCGATTTTGGGAGACTTTAATACTTCTCTTCTAATCCTGAATTGTCTGGCGAATAAAAAATGGCTTTTAAAACAATCAAGTTGGTTTGAAATCTTCTTTTCTTTTCTATTTGAAAAATCACTATAGAATTTATTCCTAAATAATAATAATGGACCAACAATCACTTTACTTTATGGTTATGCAATATTTGTCTTTAATTGATTTTTTTCCACTCTTGTAACTTGTGATTTTAAGTGCCAACCATAGATTAATTACATATGATAAATCAATTGAGTAATGATTAAAACTTATAGCGTATAGAGTAAAACTATTGTGAATTAGTCTCTTAATCAATTTGGAACCTAAAACCTATTTATTAATCACTATAAGGTTGGGGGATCGCATGCAATTAATGTTTTTTATTTTATTAGGTTTTGATTTTTGGGTTTCCTTTGACAAAATTGTTCACCACTAGCTTTCATTCAATTATATTTTAATTGCCTTAATTATTATTAGTCGATTTTCAACTATCAAATTATGATAATTAGGTTTCTTTTATTCATAGACTATGGTCTAAATTAAATATATATAATTTGAATTTGGTTAACTTACTTTCTGGAATTAGTTTATAGGAATTAATGCAGAATTTGCCAAACCATGTTCGTAATGTGATAATATCATCTTACCTCTCCATCCTTCAATTTTTTAATTGTTATATTGTCTATACACACACACACACACATGTATATGTATATACAATAAGCTCTTTAATATATATGGTCATATTTTATGGAAATGTGAAAGAGTTAAAGATATCTAATATCATATGGTTCAAGGTTAAATTTCAATTTTTTGGGGTTCTTTGAAATTTGATAAAGATGTATATTTTGATTAAGCTCTTTTACCTTTCAGAAGGAGACGGTTGGATTGGTGAATTGGTTATTATAACTAGTAATTACGTGTTTAAAGTACATACTATTTTAGTTTGAGTTATAATAATAATATTGTGCTTGAATTTATGGTGCAAATCATCTTAGTCTCTGTATTAATCCACATCAATATATTGTTAGTGCAACAAATATGATCCTTAAAGAAAGAAGGATTAAATTGACGAATGATGAACATATTTTTTCTTAGAAAAAAATTTAAGTAAAAAAGAATTAAATTACAAATTTAGTATTGATACAAAGAAAGTTAGAGTTTAGTTCTTAGGTTTATAATTAGAATTTAGTTCATATGATTCGGTAAAATCTTTTTAAATAATTTCTATGACTTTTTGGAATTTAATCAAATCATAGGGAACTCTTTATGAGATTTTTATCAAATCATAGATACTAAATATAGACTAAATTTTAATTTTTTTAAAAAATTGAGAAGGTCAAACCTTATAATTAAAAGAAAACCTAACTAACTATGGGAGATGGATATATGTTGGGACAATGACAAATACAACAATTAGATTAAAGGTATTAACATATATATCAACATTTAAAAAAAAAATTAAATATATATATACATATCAAACATTTGGTAAACTTAATTAACATGTATTATATGTTAGCAATTATGGAATATGTGGTTCAAATATTGGGGTGTTGAATTCTTTTTTTTTTTTTTAAATAAAGTTAATGAAAATGAGTAAAGCATTTGGTATTTGTGAAAAGAATAGTTAGAAGGGACATGAATGAGAAATGATGTTGAATGTTGAATGTTGAAAGTTGATGTATAATAAAAGCAATAAGTTGTAAAATAAAAAATAAAAAAAAAAGAGGTGATGTGAGTGTAAGGTGTTGAGTTTAGATTAAGTAGATTTGTAAAGGAAAGAAATGTAAAATAGTTGAATGATGTAGAAAGATACAAAATTTAAAATTTAGATTACCTATAAATAAGAAGTTAAAAGCTTGAGAGATAAAAAAAAAAGAAAAAAGAAAAAAGAAAAAAGAAAGGTGGAATAGTAAATGGGGGGAGGGGGAGAAGATATGTAAGTTACAAAATCTTAGAATTTAGCGGTAGGGGGGAAGGGGGAAGGGGGAAGGGGGAAGGGGGAGAGCAGCGTAAATGGGCTACAATGCCTACCCCTGATTTCTAATTAATTATAAAGCAAAATGGAAATGGCGCCATTCTCATTTTTGGCTGCACTTCCAATTTATATATATATTATATATTATATTATCAATTATCAATCATTTTATTATTTTTCTTATACATATAAATAGTGAGTTTCCTGTACGGTGCCACCACGGTCCTCTTTCTAAAAGCCCAACTCATCATCTCTCCAAACCCTAAACTCTCTCTCTTCTTCCCTCCAGATCTCGCCGGATATTCACCCCATGTGATTTCCTCCACACCACGTTCACCATCTTCCCCCTCATTTCCTTCTCCCACCATCCAACTTCCATTTCACCTTCGCATGATCATCATCCCCCCCCTTTATCCATGGCTTCCGCATGCGTTAACAATGTCGGAATCTCCTCCGAAAATTTCCTCGACTGCTCTTCTTCTGTTCCATGTCATTCCTATGGTTGGCTCGGCCCTCGCCTCTCCTTCAGCCGTGATGACTCCCCTCCTTCTAACCTCGCCGGACCTTTGTCCAAGACTAAACCTCCTGCTGTTGCCGACTCCGACAGTACTCGAGATCCGGATCCTGAACTGCTTCCGGTTACTGACTTCGAGTTCCGTCTTCAAGATCCCGTTTCCTTGATGCTCCCTGCGGATGAGCTGTTTTTTGATGGCAAACTCGTGCCGCTTCAGGTTTCGTCTGTTAAACCCTCAGTCAACGGGTTGAAGTCCACCAGGTGCGTTTCCTCGCCACAGACTACGGTTCAGTCCCGTCGAAGAGTTGAGGAAGAATGCAGTACGGATCCGTATCTTTTTTCTCCTAAAGCCCCGCGGTGTTCCAGTCGATGGAGGGAGCTTTTGGGGCTCAAAAAGCTGTACCAGAGTAGCAGCAATGGCAATGGCAACGCTAAAAACGATAACCACAAAGCCACGACCACCTCTTACTTCTCCGAAGCTAATTCGAAGGCGTTGAAGTACTTTCTTCACCGAAGTTCCAAATCGTCGTTGTCATCCTCTTTGGATTCGTCGCTGAGCCTTCCATTACTAAAGGATTCCGATAGTGAGTCTGTTTCACTATCTTCTTCTCGTGTATCTCTTTCCTCTTCTTCCTCAGGTCACGAACACGAAGATCTTCACAGACTGTCACTCGATTGCGAAAATAAGCCAAACACGAATCCGATTTCCCTCCATAGGAACCCCAATCACAACAATCCACCGCGGATGAGACTGGTGAAACCGAGGCCTAAATCGGAGAGTAATCCAAGATCAACTTCAACAGCAGATCATCATCATCCATCGGCGACGAGAGTAGGGAGAAGCCCGATACGGCGTACGCCTGGAGAATCATCGTCATCCTCCAGTAGATTAGGGATGCGAGGAGAATCGGTAGACAGTCCACGAATGAACTCATCAGGTAAAATCGTGTTCCACAACTTGGAGAGAAGCTCAAGCAGTCCAAGCAGCTTCAATGGCGGACCAAAATTCAAAAACAGAGGAATGGAACGGTCATACTCTGCTAACGTGAGAGTAACTCCAGTCCTAAACGTTCCAGTTTGTTCTTCCTTAAGAGGATCCTCAAAATCCGTCTCTGTATTCGGATTCGGACCATTATTATTCACCGGGACCGGCGGAAGCAGCAGCAGCAGAAGCCACCAGAATAGCAGCAGCAACAGTAGTAGTAGTAGTAGTAACCGGACGGGGCGGAGGGAAAATCCATTGGTGAGAGATTAGAAGAAAAGGGATTTCTAATTTTGGGTAACACTAACCAAACCCCGTTTTTTTCCCATTTTGCTCTCAATGTTTTAGGATTATACTGAAATTTCCCCCTTTATGATAGACGGATTTGGTTTCAATTTGCTAATTCTTAACACAAAAACAGGCATCATAATCATCATCATCACCATTCACCACCATCGTGTATTATGTAAATACGGCAGGGGAATTTTTGTTTTAGTTTGATTTAATTTTAGTTAATCTGGTTGATCTTCTAATTAATCTCTTCAACACTTTGAATTGTGTGTGTTTATGAGGATCATGAATGGCATCCAAAATGAGTATTTGTTGTAAAAAACAATCCCACAGCGTCCCCCCCCCCCCCCCACCTGAGAGGAAAAAGAAAAAGGGAAGAGAGAGAGATGGTTTGGTGATTGAGAATTTTGTTTTTTCGCTGTTCCATCAAAAAGTAGGGGTTTTAAAAACACGCGCTGAGTAGAGGAGAGGAGTGGAGCGTCTGAGTTCACAAACTCTCTCTTGTCTTTGTTGAAGCTTTTTTCGTAATGATGTGTGACATACTTGTTATCTAAACCCTGTCCCTTTCAAGGATCTCTCCCTTTCTCATTTTCATTTTCCCTTTCTCTTTCGCTCTTTCTCTCTCTCTTTTCCCTTATAAATTAAATATATATATATATCACTTCAAACTTTAATATTAATATTCCTACACATAAACCTCTATATAAATCTACTCAAATTCACGTTTTCCTTCACACTCAAATCTTACATCATTAGATCAACATGGAACACCATTAGTTATTAATTTACAACATGTTATTGAGTAGATACCAATAATAATAAATGGTAAAGGTAAAACAATAAAAAAATAAAAATAAAAAGAGAAAAGAAGTGTAATTAATTGAATATTAAAAGTGGTGGTTTCCGTGATTGTTGTCTGTTGTGGTGTTTGGGAAAAGATGCCAATATTCCAGCAGATGTACTTTTTGGTAAATTACAACCTTTTTTTATTTTTTTATATTTATAATGTTAAGTTTTAAAATCTCTTTTTTGATCTTTGTTGTTTCCAAAAGGTACTTTAGCTGACCTATGTAGCTCATGCATTTGTTGGAAGAAAAAAATATATAGATATACATATATAAAGCTGGATCAAGATGCATTCAAATACCCCTTATCATATTTGGGTTTTTTTTAAAAATAATAAATAAAAATTACCCATTATTTTAATTTCTTTAATATATTAATATATCATTTAACAACTCAACATAAATAATATTATTATATATATGTGTGGCTAAAATAGATACTTCAACAAATTTTGACAGCAAGATAAAAATCCTATACTTCCATTGGCAACAAATGCAATAAAATCATTGATTGGTAATTTATCATTTTTCTATAAAAACAAACATCTGGATTTCTTTTTCTTCATTACGATTTTCTTGCAAAAAGAAAGAAAAATAAAGATTAAAATAAACTTAAACCTTTTTCTGTCAATTCTAACGTGGTTTACTGGATTTTGTCTCTATATTAAAATAATAGTGGATAAGTTCAAAGAATATATATTTATGGAGAAATGGAGAACGGTTATCTTATAAAAGTCTCTTTTTAGAACGGATTCAAATGAGTGAATTTAAATTTGCAACTTCTTGATCTTATGTATATATATGCATTGGTTGAGTTAAGTTTTATAAAGTGATTTTTATTTACTTGTTTTAATTAATTAATTAATTATTATATTATTATTTTAAAAACGAACATAGCTCAATTGTTAACTGCTTTTGAAAGTTGATAGTTTCAATTTCTTTTCTCTAAATGGAAAATTCTTTTGTTCATTGATGTTCATTATTTTACTTTTAAACAAAGGATAAGTTAAGCAAATGCCAAAAACCATATACCATCAAGAAAATAAAATATGGGAAGTTTGATCTCGACTAATTTACAAAATTGATAAAGATTTACACTTCTTTCGCAGAAAATTTCTTTTATTAATAAATTTGTTAGCAATAACTCAGTTGGGATAACGTAATATTTAGTTTAAATCCTCATGATCAAGCACAAATTCAATTATTGAATTTGTGAATTATAGTCTCCATAAATGTGAGAGATGAGAACCAAACCCACTAATATGGGATGTGAGAATGTTAACTTCTAACTTTAAACTCTTTTATTATTTGAATACAAAAATTTAGAATATGAGAATTTGAAGTCTAACTTATCGAAACGGAGTGTATATTATCGTTGTTGAATTATGCTTGTGTCGACAAGTTACTTATGTAGATTCTTAAAATTTTTGTGACCATACACTTTTTATTTCTTCCGCTAGACATAGTTGTTTTTGTTGGAGAGAATGTGTGAGAGACTGAAACTTTTGTGGTTGCGTTAGCCAATGAGAACGAAGACATCCCTGTTACCATCCTGTTCTTCGTCTTTACCATGTTACAACCTCTTTTTAGTTCACTATTATGCTTATTGTCTTACTATTCTTTTAGTATTAAATATTTTATTTAAATTTTAAGTTCTATTGTTCAACAACCACTCAAATAATGCATACATGTTTAAGTTTAGATATACAACCAATGATTATGAATATTGAATACTTTGGCCGTTAATTATTTAGTTTTATTAAAAAAGTTCAAACCTCAAATATCTTGTTTCTTGTAAATTTAAAATTTTCTGTAAATTGAATACGTTAAATGTTTTTTTAAATGAAAGTGAAATATAGATTTTTTTTTCACTAAGGATTCTATGAATTTCTCGTAGAAACCCCGTCGCCTTAATTTTGACAAAATTTCTTCTTTTAACTTCGAGGACATAAAAGTCATCTCCGACTCCGGCCCCAACCCGAATAAACATCTTTACTTTAAAACTAGAAAATATAATATAATTTTGGTAAAACAAAAAGAAAGAGGTGTTGTTATGAACAAATCATCTCATACACATTCCTTAGTTTGAACTCCTTCAACTTTCTTTCTTTCTTCATCCATTATTATCATAAACTTCACTTCCAAATTTTTCATCATTGGTTTCCTTAACTTTTCTTTTTCTTTATTTTTTTTAAATTCTCAAAACAAAATGCATAATGATTCTATATATACATATATGGTTATAACTTAATTATAAGCATTCTTTTACAAATAATAATTCACTAATGATTATGATACTTGCATTCATCATACTCGTATAATAATTTGGTTACTTTAAAAATGAAAAAAAAAAAAAAAATTCACGTGGTTTTGTATTTGTATTGTTTAAAATTTTATCCTAAAATTCTAATTATATTTTGAAGTTCATATTGTTAATAAAACAATGATGTGGCATTTTTTTTTTTTTTTTGTTGACTAATTTCATATTGACATAAAAAATAGATAGATAATGAAATAAAGTTAAACAATCATTTTGTTCAAGGTGATTCGAATACCTTTTTAGGTTTTGAACTTGAATTTACCACTAACACAAAATCAGAATCATATATTAGACTTTAAATTTATATTGTTTTTTATTTTCTTATATATATATATATATAAAAATTCTATGATTGTTCATGAAAGACATAACTTAGGAGAAATCAAAATATCTCTATAGAAAGCAATAGGGGAAGTTGATCCTAAAGTACTTTACAAATTAGGTTTTTCTTTTAGGTCTTGTCAACTCATCATACTTCCATATATATTTTTTAACCCTCTTTTTTGCCTTATTTCAATATTCCCCTTTCCCATTATTATTATTGTTATTATTCTTTAGATTATTTATAATATATACTTTGCCTTGTTTTTTATTCCAAAAAGGACTAACATTCAAAACTAAATAAGTGAAAAATACCTCATTGGAACGGAAAATAATCTCCTCATCAACACATCTCTGTACTTTCACTATCTACAATTATTTTTAAAAAAATCAAAACTAAGAGAAAAGGCACAAAATTTGTAAATAATGAGACCACTTTTATAAAAAATCAAATTTATAGACTATAAAATATTTTAAAATTTTGGGTTTTCCACATATTTTTATTGAAATATATTTAAGTTTAATAGATTATGTTTTAACCTTAAAATTAAAAGTCTCGAAACTTAGTCATACGAGAAATTGACGTTAATGCTCTTTACCCATATAATTTATTTGTTTAGGTGTATATTTTTCTAAGGTGGATTTAAACTTCTTACTTCAATAAATGTTAAATCGAATTGATGAATGTGATTTGAGTTTCATTCTATTTAGACTCAACAAATTAATTTCAGGCTATACTTTTTTTATTTTAAGACCAGTTAATAAATTTCTAAAAATTATAATGAAAATTATTCTAATCACTATTTTACTCAATGTTGAAAGAAATTAACTTTAAAAGAAACATTTTAAAAATTTATTCAGAGTACAAAGTCTAAATTTGCAACTACATGTATTAATATGAAATAAACTATAAATAAAAAAAGGAGAATCAAGATAATATTTTAATTTTGATTTACTATTACTATTTTGTTTTCTAGGGTAGTGATAATACAATGTTATCATATCTTTATTTACACTTCAAAGAAGAATAAGTGTAGTAAGCTTTTGCAGTGGTTTTTTTTTTTTGTAAAAGGTAAATAATGTATATATATATATATATATACTTTTATGTAATTATTGAGTGAAATATTAATGTGAATAACGGAATTTGAAAATGATTGGAATAGGAGCAAGTAAAGTAAAAAACTTTTGAACTTTACAAACAAATAAAAACTGGGTTTCTTTAATAGAAAAATATGGGTTTAAACTTTATAATATAAAAAGAGTATATTTAAATATTGTTATTTTATTTGAACATACCTTTTGTTTATATGAAAAAGGTTATCTCTAAAACACTTTTTAAGTCATTATTTTGTCGAACAAAAAAAAGAATTAAAGAAAAGAAATGTCATTATTTTGTCTGCTCAGAATTCACATTTAGGTTTCCTTCTTCCTTTACTGCCCCTTTGCCAAAATAAATAAATTAATAAACTCTATTTATTAAGTGATAAAAAAAAAAAAAAAAAACAGCAGCCCACAAAATCCAATCTAAGATTATAATTTAGATATATGCCTTTTTCTTTTATTCATTTTTTTTATTTTTAATAAATATTTGGTATTTAGTAATTTTATTTTATTTTTTAAAATAACAAAGTATTCTCTCAATTTGAGAGAAATTGAAATCATATGGCTGGTTGACCTTAAACACCTTTTTTTCTTTTTTGTTTTTAAATAAAATAAAAACTCTCCAATTTCTGGGCCCATTTCTCTCCCACATTTCTTTTCAAGCCTCATTTTGTCTGTCTCTTAGGATCTTTTTTTTTTTTTTTTCCTTTTCTTTTTAAAAAAACTAAAACTATTCACCCACACAACATAAAAAGTTGAGGAACTTTGTCAAATACAGATGAATTAGTTTGCAAATTTATTCCATAACAATGTAATAATATTGAAAGTTGGGATCTATTATATAAATCTTTTTAAGATTAAATTAGTAACACTTCTATTTTTAGTTTTTAAAATATTAGACTTTTAAGGGAAGAGAATCAGAGATCATTTCCAATTATTACCGAGCGTCGTAAATTTAATATTAAGAGCTAAGAAAAGGACAAGACTTATTTTCAAAATTTCTTTTTAATTATAAGAAGAAAAAAAAGAAAGGGAGAGAACATGGTTAAGGACAGTCCAAAGGGAAGGGGTCTGTGATTACTGATTAGATTCTCCTCTTTTTTTTTCTTTTTTTTTTTTGGGTGAGTGAGTGAGTGAGTGAGTGTTTCTCTTCTCAGCCCTCTCTTTTTAACACCAATTTAATTTTCTCTTTTGGTGAGCTTCCCTTTTTCTGGCCCTCTCCCTCCCTCTTCTCTCAATGATTCACAAAACCCCTTCAGAAGGTGTAGGGTGGAGAAAGAGAGAGATAGAGGGGGAAAAAAAATAGTAGGTGTAGCCGTGTAGGGTACGTAGAGAGACACTAACAAACATACATAGGGTACTATATGAGAGAGAAGAAACTTAAATTTAATGTTCGATATATGTAGCGCTCCAAATCAACCAAAGCACCACCGGGTCTTTCTTAAATGCACATATATACATATCCCTATAACTTTATAGCTACCCTATCATATATTCTTCTCTATTAATAAAATCAATCTCTCTTTCTCTTCTTCATACACTGTACCTAACAAATAATCACCTAAATATATCTGTCTTCATCTTTACCTACTCACATTTACTGTTTCTCACAATAATACCATTTCAAACTATCTCAACTCCACTAAATCAATGGATATCTAATTTTCTATGTGTCAAAGTTTTTGTATAACAAAATTATTTTGAAATTCATTTTGAATTGTGAGTTTTTTAAAGAGGAAAATCTTAGAAAAAGAATATCCTTGTGTTTTTTAACATATATTTAGATTTTCCATAAGGATCATTTCGTCCATCACTTATATGCATGCACGTAACTCCATAGTTTTTTAAACTCTATAAAAGTGTAGGATTGATCTCATAAAACAGATTCGGTTCATAGTTGTTAATTGTCAATCATTTAATTTTGAAACTCTATCCTAACTAGACTCAAAGAAATATTATGAAATAAAAGCACATTAAATAATTCATAAATGGACTTTAGTGATTGAGAAGTATAGTAATTAGAAAAAAGAGTAAGTTGCAATCTGCCAAAATTAAAAAAAAAAAAAGAAAAAAGAAAAAAAAAAGAAGAAAGAAAGAAAAAGATAATTGATTGATTTATATAGGACTCAAGAAAGCAAATTTGAATAGGTTGTTGATGAAGTGAAGAGTTATATTATTTTCTTTGGCTATAAGAAGGAGAGTAGGTTTTAATTTGTTTGATATAAATGCCATTTATCTAACACTCCAAATTCCATCCAACCCTTTGAAGTTAACAGCTTACCAAACATACATATCCCACCATGTTGTATATTGTATTTACTTTCACCATAAATACCGTTTATAACAATTTTTTCTTTCATGTTAGGTTCAAGAGACATTTTAATTATTCTAATTTTTCGCAGTGATTTTCTTGTTGTCTTTGTATTTAAAAAAAAAGAAAGAAATAATATATTAGAATCAAATTCAATACGTAAGATTAGAAGTATTTGAGACTGATAAACAAAATTGTATTTGATGTATAATTAGAAAATGCTGTTAAATCAGATTACAACAATATACCCTTCTTTAACTACATGGTGATAGAATTAACAAAGGATCAAGAAATTGGTATGCCCATTTTTTCTTTTAAATCTTTTAAGATTTCTTTTTGGTAACTTATGATCTTTGTTTATTTTGTTGGATAATACGTATGCCCTTTTAAATTTTAATTAGTTTCATTTTCAAATATACTAAAATCTCACGCCCATGATGTTATATATTTTTTATATTATAGTTAAAAAAAAAAAATTCATTTGTACCTAAATTTATTTCTACATTGGAGAGAAGCAAACCATTGCATGGTTTGTTGTTCAATATGTTAGTCTTTTCAACAGACACAAATATTGAAGATGCAATTTAAAAAGAAAAAACTGAACTTTTACAAATATAGTTTGAAGCATTGAAGTTTTTACCAATTTATTTTTTTTGAAAAAAATATGATTGAAGAAGGTTGAATTTAAATTTGCTTAAAACATAGATCTATATATCAATCTCAAAAGGAGACAAAGAATGTGGAAATGTTGGTTATGTAATAAGATAAAAGTGATTTTGTAGTGTGAAGAAGCATACAACATCATATGGGAACAAAGGAGCTGAAATTTGTAGATATGGTTTGTGTGTAAATTATAAAGTAAAAGGGATATTATTATTATTATTGTGTTGTTTGTTGATGGAATATTTGAACATGCATGTCTCCCTTTTGGATTCTAATATTCACAACTACTCATTTGGATTTTTATGAATCTTAGGCTCTAATTATAACTTTAATTATTTATATTTTTATGCTTTTTTCATTTGATTTTCAGTGGCAGGAGAGCAGAAAGAAAACATGTCTCTATCTTATAACTTTTTCTTTTAATTTGAAATACCATAAATTTCATTTCATTTTTCTAGAGATATTATTACAACGACAAATTACCTTGAAGAAATTTGGTTCGAATATTATATTAAGAAATTAGAGATTGAAAAAACAGTGAGGGTCCTTGATGTACAACAAATTCTGAACATGTTTATGATGATATTAGGTTGGGATGTCTTGGTTTCTTCAAAATAATTTGGTCAATTTTGGTCTTATTTTCTTATTCAAACTCAACCCATCAAATTGCTACAAAACCATACATTTTCTCTTTCTCAATATTTTTTTTATTTATTTTAAGATGTTGTCATTGGTTTTGATGTTCATCCACTCTTTCTTTTCAAGTTTGTAATAATGACTCATTATGTTTTGTAAAAGAAAAATGTACTTCACTATATGTTGGATATACAAGGAGTGGTTCTTAAATGAGTAAAAGTTATCTTTATAATTAAAAGTTTCACATTAAATTTTGCCTTATTTCTACTAATTAATTTATTATACTTTTCCCTCAATCACTATCATTTCTTACAATGAAAGATCTTCTCATGGAAGTGAAGAAAACAAAAGAGTCCTAATCATACTTTATAATCCATATCGATTTATTATTATTTATTTTGCAATGAATGAGTGAAAACAAGTGGAAGAGTGGATGTAAACATATTTAAAAAATGTTATTTAGAAATGGAAATATTTGGAATTGAAAAAGGAAAAAAAGGGTTGGTTGATGAAGTTTGGTGTTGGTGATATATATGTGAAAGTGTGTATGGTTTGACCAGATTTAAAGGAATGGGGGAATTAGGCAGTGGCCTTCCCTTTAACCCATTAAACTCAGATTGACATGATGGATTGATTTGATCCCCTTTTTCTTTTTTTTTTCTCTTTTTGTAAATAATATAATAAATAAAAAAATAAATAATTAAAAATTGAAGATTTCTAAAGTTAAAAGTGTCACGTGACCCCCTCTTTTTCCTTTCTGGGTATGTTTCTTGTCTTCTTCTATTCCCAACCCAATCACTTTCTCCTATTACCTCCCCCCTCCTCTTCTTTTTATTTCTATCTTTTCTTTTTTTCTTTCTAATTCATCTTTAAAACTCAATTCCTACGTTTTAAAATCCCACTTCTTTTTTTACTTTACTTAATCTATTTAACTCTATATTTTTTTTTACTATAATAGTAGAAAAGAAAACATGTGCATTATCAAATTTGTCCTTATTCTTTTCACCATTTAAATTACTATATTTATCGTTATAAGAAAAATGATAAAGTATTATTAAAGAAAAGAAGAAGCCCCTTCACTACAAAGTGATATCCCTAAACAATTTTAGAGTTTTCTTAAAACAAATCTAAAACAACAAATATTAAGAACAAAAAAAATGTCATAGCTTCGGTTATGATAAGACTAATATATATACTTTACATAAATAATATAACTTATCATTATGATTGATATAATAATGTGTGGTAACAATCATAATAATGTGTGGTAAGTCTACTTTCTCATCTAAAACAAACTAC
Organism: Cucumis sativus; assembly: GCF_000004075.3. Classification (NCBI taxonomy): domain Eukaryota; kingdom Viridiplantae; phylum Streptophyta; class Magnoliopsida; order Cucurbitales; family Cucurbitaceae; genus Cucumis; species Cucumis sativus. The sequence continues at coordinate 5,269,163 of NC_026658.2, forward strand.
CTTCCCAATAGTTATCAATCTAATTTCATTTATATAATTTATGTAATGCTTCAATATTTCTAACCTTTTTTTTAATTTAAAGATATGTGAGACGATAATGAGATTTGAACTTCTAAAACCTTCTAACTAGAGTATGTATCTAAACTATTTGATCTATACATTCAAATTTTGGATATAGTATCATGCAACGTAACTATTACATTAATTGTTATTGTTATTATTTTAGTAAACAATCATGGAACAAAAAATTGAACCATGCATCAATTTTTGAGAAGAAAATTGATGTCTTTGTTTGTTGTTTTTGTAGTTATATCGTCTTTTTCTATTTAACCTAATTTTAATTTATCCTCCATTCCTATCATATTCATTTCATTTAGACTCCTACAGTCAAAGAAAACAGCAAAACATTGATTATTAATTTTTTTTAACAAGGGTCCAAAAGAATATTTTCTTGTTTGATCATCTCAATAGGTATATGAAGAGATAATAGGTTTATTTCATGGGTAGCTACTACCAACACAACAAGCAGTAACCATAGAATCGAAACCTATATAAAATCCTTTTCTTTTCTTTGTCACCTCATTTAATTTCTAACACTCTTGGCATTTTCTGCCATGCCCCTTGGTCCTTGGTCCTTCAACTACCATAGAGCAATGATAAAGAGATAATGTTAGGTTAAGCTAGCTTTTTAATGGGATCTCTTATTATATTTGATTTCGCATTTTAGGTTTATGACATTTAATATAATGGAAAGTGGTAGATACACTATCAGAAATTTCAAATCTTCTGACGTCGGTTTAGACTGTCGAAAGAAACGACGTCAGAAAGATATGGTATCTTCCAACATAATAACTTGAGCGTAAGGAGATCGAGGATTTCTTGATGCGTACCAGTACAAGTTGGGAGATAGAGGCAAACGAAACACCTTAACAATGCGTTGAGAGTTTAACAAAGACATCAGAAAATGGTGGGAAACTCTTGATGCATTGTTGGTGGCCCTGAGAGTTTACACATAACTCTCGACGCATACCTTGAGGCGTCAGCCGAAAAGAATCATTTAAAGAATGATGGTGTACCTCTCGATGCCATGCAAGGAGTTTTTGTGTCATATGCATTATGAGGTAGTTTGATTATGGAGTTAGTTTGGGGGAGGGGAGAGAGAGCTTAAACATCACTTTGAAGGTCTCAATATCATTGTTGAAGGGAATAAAACCCTTCGCAGCGGAAGATTTAACAGAGACCTCAAAATCAAATTAATTGAAAATTTAAAAATATCATATACATCGATAACATTTAGAAACAATTTCTATAACCTAAAGGCTAAACATGCTTTCTACAAATAAACTTGAAGCACCACAAGTCGGAGACCTCCCTTTTCTCTGAGATGAGAGAGGTTTGTGGAAACCAAAATTGGAAAGGAAAAATAAATTTTTTAGAGAATTCTACTGAGAGCATGTAGCATGCAAAAAAAATAAAAAATAAAAAATAAAAAATCTCGAAACTGTTCTCAATTTTTCTTGTGCATATAACTCCATCTTCTTCAGGAAGTTGGAGAGATCAATAAAATTAATAAATAAATAGTTAATTAATTAAATCAAATATATTTAATAATTCATTTAAATCATATTTAAATGAATACCTCTCACATACCCTATAGTTTTAATTTAATTGAATCAAATTTAGTTAAATAAATTTAAAGAATATTTTTAAAAATAACAAAATAAATTAAAATATGTTCCAGCTATAACACAATTTTGAATTCAATAACTATAGTCTTATATCACAATAGCATATCAATGACTATCAGTGATAGAATTTGCTATAGATTGTAAGTATTTTGTAATTGAATATAAGGCATAGACAAAATCACCTTTCTCGATCTATAAGCATACTGAAATAATAAATAATATCAATATCCTTGTTAATTCATTTATAACACGAACATGCATTTTCACAGTTACGCTTAATCGAGGAGCCCAAATATATCTCTTCATAATAAGATGGATAAATTTTATCTTGATTAATCATTATCAACTACATAATTCATAACGTATTCGAGTACAACATTTATAATTATTCGGTTAAAGATAACGTTTGATTGCATCAAAATAGATTAATTCTTATGTTTGACACTATGATAAATCTCAGATTTAAGGATCAAAACAATCAATAATTTGAGATTATTTATGACACATGTCTATGTAATAATCTCAAAAGAGGTAAGTTTAATTCTTATTCTCTAATAATTTATGTCTCTACATATATAATCATCCTTTGATTATCAATTATAACTCATATTAATCTTAATTTATTTTTGTTTTCACGATAATAATCGGTTAGAGACATTTAGAATATAACAACATAGTATTCATAGATATTATTGTACAATAACATGCAATTAAATAATAATTAGAATAATAACTTTTATTAAATAATTAAACAATGAACCAATTATCCATAAAATTATTATAGAGCACATTAAAAAACCAACCAACAGTGGAATTATATAACAAAATGTTGAATTTTTTCACTAACTTTAATTAAGCACAAAACGACATTTTCACAATTTTAGTCACATCCAAACTTTGACTTTTTCAAGTCAAAAGTCAACTTTTTGTCTTTTTGTAATTTTATCTGCCTTGATTAATTTCAACCTCCTGAACATGAATCCACATCCATTTTCACGAAATTCAAATCACATTTGAATGTATTGTCGGTCAAAGTTTGACTTTTCAAAGTTTTGACCATAACTTTGATCATTTTCCTCATTTCTGAGCTTTTGAGTATGAATCCGCATATATATATTGTATTTAAATATAAAGTTTTATCTCTAAATTGATAACTAATGTATATATCATATATATTTGTCGGTTTCTCTCTCTTTTTCTTAATTCGAACAATTTGAAATATTCCATCATACTTATTTTAAGTTTATTACATATGAGCTAGTAGAGGAACCTAATGGATCTATAGATCGTGGACTCAATAATCCATGATTAACTAGCTAAACTCTTTATTAGATTTAGCTAATCAACATTTGTTAACTAATTGGTCATTTCACTAAAGTCTCGCAGTTATACTCCCCTCAATATAGATATATTTGTGTCTATATGATGTAACCATAATTAATAAGTGAATCCTTCCCAGGTTGTTCGTAATCTTTACTGGGTTAAAATTACTATTTGACCCCTGAGATTACATCTTATTTCTTGAATCTCATTGATCCACGATTGAACAATTAGTCTAAGGTCTAACCTATAAACTGAATCTCTTTCAAGCCAATCATAGAGTGAGACCATTTGTTCAAGACTTGGATTCAATCTTTAAGGGAACAACCTACCTACTAACCCTATAATATGCATAACCCATGTGAACAAAAATTTATAGTTAGCTCAATATTAAGATTAAGTTACTTGAGTCATCAATAAAATCAAAATTGTCAGTTTTATACGGTAAACAATGTTATAACATAAAAGTGATTATTTCATAGTTTCAGTTTTATGTAAACTCTTTACATAAGATGGTTTCATTTTCATGTCTCCACAAGAACAATTCATGATTACATCATTTGTACTAACTATAAAGCATACTGCATCCATAGTGTCTCAGAATAAAACGTCTAACCTTATTCATATACTATAAACCGTTTAGGGCTACATACTCAAAATTGATCCACATTTAATGTCTCTATATAAAGTTTAAGTTTATTCAGAATTGTTTCGAAACCTTAGTTTATTGGATTCAAGATTATATTATTCAATTTCACTAATAATTCATCAATAACAACTTTATTGAATAGAATATGATTTTAAATAAAAAATTACAAGTTTTATGACATAAATTCCAACCTAACGTTTAGAGATTGGATTACGATAGTTTCATTTTGAGTTGATAAAATTTTGTTTGTTTTCGGTCTATTTTTTCTTATTATGACTTTCTCATTTATTTTAAGAAATAGCATTTGAAATTCAGTAGCTAAATTCTCATTTTTTAAGGGTCTTCTTGGAATCCATTTGTTTTTTAAAATTAATTCTAGAACAATTGTTTTTGAAAATTAATTCACTCTTTTAATTTTAAAAATTAGGAAGGAAAATTGAAAATGAAAAATAGAAGCTCTAAAAAAATAAATTTTGTTTTTTAAAAACAGAAAACAAAATCAGTTACAAAACACGTATGATTTTTGTTTTTAATAATAACATAATTAAAAAAATTGAAATGGTAACGGAAAATAAGCTTTGAATGAGAATAAGAATTTTTAATGGAAATATAAAGCCTTGAAAAATGGATTTGATAGGATTATTGTTTTATAAGTTTAATTTTTTTTCAAAAAAAAAAAAAACTGAAATAAAAAAGCAAACAAATATGAAACTATGTTTTTGTTTGTTTGTTTTCAAAATTCATTTATTATAGGTAGTTTGAATGCATGTTTAAGCATTTCGAGCAATTTTTTGAAACTTTCAAGGAGTTGATTCCTAGGTACCTTCAATCAAACTATTTACTCACATACAATTCTAAAATTTATTTAATAAAAAGACTCTTTTCAAATTTCTATTTTGAAGAAAAAAGAAATGAAATTAAGGATTTTTTTTTTTGTTATTCATTACTTTTGTGTGTTTTTTTTTTCTTTTATAAAAAAAGGGTTTAATAACTAATTCATTCGTTTTATAAGCAAGAAACTTTACGAAAGAAAATTAAAAATAAAACAAAAAACAAAACTATTAGCATGCAAAATTTAAAAATAGAATTTAATTAAAAAAAGAAACAAGAACAAACAAGAGGTGTTAAGTTATTTCAATTTCCATTCTCATATATAATTTCATTGTGAATGAGTTATATATATATATGTACGTATATAGACACATCCCTCTCCATTGGTATGAATTTAAGCCCAATGACCCATTAGGCAAAAAGTCTCTCTATTTGAAACCGCCATTTTTTAAATATAATACAAGAGGATGATCTACCAATATTACAGCTTTATTTTGTATGAAGTTGTGTTAACATGATCATTTTGTAAACATCCACAAGTATTACTGAACTTTTATACATTTGATCAATTAAATCTCTAAAATCATAATTTGTATATTTATCCAAATTTCACACTTCAGTTTAAACTATTCTTCATAACTGGATGAATAACCAAACTAATCCATGTTGAAATAATAATAATAATAATAATCCAGTCACACAAACAAATAACGAATCATTTAAATATAAACCAAAGTGATGATTAATTATTATTGAAAACCTTAGAAGTTCTTAACAACAGTTTATACAATTGCAGCGTAGTAGATGATCTAGGAGAGAGAGAGTATAAAGAAAGCCTAGGAAAGAAAAGCAAATAGATAAATATAGGTTTAGGGTAAGATCTAGCTAGCCATGGAAGACTGGCGTTTGAAGTTGTTGCTTCGAATTAGGATGAGGCAATGGAGCATTGTATCTACTAAACAGTTTGTATGAAGATAAAATGGAAATGAAAGCATAAAAAGCTACCACAACAAAGGTTATCACAACTGAAGCTGTAGCTTTGCTGCAAAATTTCCCAAATGTCCCACACGCTGCACTCCATGTTATTTCTTTGTCTCCATTGTAGGCTAGGTATAACACCTCCGTCGATACCGTTCCCGCCGCTAGGGTTAGGTACGTCAACAACTATCCATCGAGATATGCAACGTGATTAAACAAAACTCTATTCGTCAAACATATACAATAACGACGACCCTAATGTGTTATTGTAAATGTAATGAATACAATAACTTAATACTTTTCTAGATTACTAAAGAGATTCCTATTCTATTCTAGTATCAAGTTAAATCACAGATATTAATCAATCTATAAGTTTCTGCTTATAATAATTCGTTAATATACAATTATATTTAAACTTTATCACTTTCATGCTATGATATCATATCAACCTAGAGCTTAAGTTGATGAAATAAGCTAAATATATTTTATATCCATACTTTTAACACTTATTTTCACTACATAAATGAAAGTCTTTTGGTCTCATTTAATACTTCTAATTTTGGTTTTCTACTACTTTATAAGGGGTTAATATTTAAATTAAACCTAAAAAGATACTAAACCATATAAATTGTAAGAAGTCTTATGACAGGAAGACTAGTTAGTTAAGGATATAGTCGAACCATTTATGTATGAGTTCCACATCCTATATATATAGTGAAGAGAAATTGATATATATAAGAAAAGTGTGAAGAGAAGTAAGAAAAAACCTGATCGAGGAAGAAGAGAGTCCAAGCTTTAGAAAGGGTAGAAGGAGGAGACATGGCCGCTACCGCTGCTGACAAAAAGGAGTAGCCAGCACATATCCCATTTGCATGCACCAAAAACCTACACTCACACACACATATTTTATATCCAAATTCGTTTTCTAATTATAATCATCCCTTTTTTTTTCTTTCATTTTTTTTTTAAAATTTTCTTTTTCTATTTCAGTTTTCCCATCTATTTTTTCTTGTTATTTCTTACCAATTTCACTTACTTAAAATAGACAAAATATTTAACCTTCCTACCAAAATTAAATGCAATAAATTTTTAAGATTTTTTTAGGAAGAGTAAAGCATGTTTTTTTTCATACATAATACAAGAAATGAGTCTTTTTTTTTTTTTTTTTTTTTTTTTTTTTATGAAAGAACTAAAGCCTCTGTTTTATAATTGTTTGATTGTCTATTTTTCCTCCTATTTCTTTCCATTTCTTCCTATATTATATCCGTTGAGTTATACACTAAATTTTAAAACAATAAAAATGAAAATTACTTTAATTTTAGTTTTATTTTTTTTCTTTTTAAGACATTGATAGGAATTAAGTGGTAAAGCATGAAATTTAGGATTAAAATGTGTGTTTTCAATCTCAATTATCATAAAATAAAAATAAAAACCTAATAGCTAGAAGCCTAGAACGTAAACGGATCCAACCTAACAAGCTATTTATTTTTGTAAATTATTTAAACTTACATATAGTATTTCTATTGTGTTCTAACAAGCCAAGTTAAAAATTTTAAAACTATATGAAAAATTGATCAAGCAATTCGTATGTATGTATGTATGTATTATTATTATTATTTTAAAAAAGAGAAGGCCTTAAGAAAAAAAAGAATTATATTGTGTAGAAATAAGTAGTAATTTAAAATATTAGTAAAAAGAAGAAAAGAAAAACAAAAAGCAAAACTCACCCCTCCCTTCCCTCTACTGATTATTGGTTATTTTCTAAAAAAAACGAAACAAAAATTTGAAAATTTAATAGGAAAAAAAAAATAAGAAAGTAAACTATCATTCTAAAGGAAAAATAAAAACAAAAAAACACAAAACTATTTTTTCCTCCCCACATATACATTAAAAAAATAAATAAACATACATACTTGAATGCTCCGAGATCGGAATAAGCGACAGAGCCATAATCGTTGGCCTCAGAGTTCTTGAGCATGACAATAAGCGCAGCGATGCAGAGCCCCATCGGAACAAGGCGGAGCAAGGTATCGGCGGCCCTCATGCCGGTGGCAGCGAGGCTGTCGTCCTCGGAGGAGCTCAGGCCGGGAGGATTATTATTGGTGTATTTGTTGTCCATATGGGAAATAATTTTTTCTTTTTCTTTAAAAAAAGAAGAAGATGAAGAAGAAGAAGAAGAAGAAGAAAGCTGTGGGAAAGTGTGTTTATATAAATATAGTTGTTGGAATTATAATGTTTGATGGTTTAAATGATGTGGTTGCTTTGCTTTAATGGTGGTGGTTGAAGTTGCACAGTGCAATTGAAGGATGTTAATAAATTAGGGTTTTTCTTTATGATGAAGAAGTGACCATAATATTATTAATGACAAATTGAATTCGGTCCACACACATTTCTATGTCATTTCATCCTCAAAGTAACCTTTTCAATAAATTATATCCATCTCAACTCAATCTTTTCTCTAAATTATGTCCATGTGATCAACTCACAAATTTCTACACGTTTCTTGGCTTTCCACAACACGTTAAAGTTTCAAAGTTTCAAATTTAGTTTTTATGATAAGTTTCCAATTTAGTTTGTATGATTAGAAGAAAGTTATCGTTTAATCTAATATAATATATAATTAAAATTTAGTTAGAAGGATAGGATAATTTTATATTCTTGATGAATTTTTATAAACTACAAGAATAAATTTTAATTTTTAAAAGTTACAATTAAGTACACTTTAACTTTTCTCAAATTTCAGGATCAAATTTGTAAGTCACCTCATAGAAAATTTCTTATACTATATTAGTATATCTATCATACAAAAAAGACCTAAATGGTAGATTAATTGTTATAGTACTACTTATATTATCAATCTCAAAAAGATAGATTTGATTTTTCTATGTGTACCCTACATATTCAATTCAATATATACCTTTGAAAAAGAAAGAAAAAAAGAAAAAAAAACATTACAAAACTGTGTGATATATGTTGTAAAATAAAATATATCTCATTAAAATAATGTGTGAAATGTTATTATGCCAAATAAGATATCTTTTTCCTCTATCAGCATACACATTTTCTTATATTTTAGTGAATATATATATTTAGGTAAAATGTACAAAATTGATGTACAAGAGATATAGACTCAAGTTCAAACTTATGAACTTAGAATAATTTATTTTTTAATTAATTAAATAATAACGATACATTTTTGAGGTGAGAAAAGTTATTAACATAAAGTTGTTTAGAAAGAATATAATTGATGAAACCCAATTATATAATTCAATAATTATTAAAGTTTAAAAATGTCTGATTTGAAAAATAATGCACCCTATAACATATATTAAAAATGATAGACCCAACCCATAGAGCAAAAAGATAATAGTGTTGGATGAGAGAGGTATGGGGTTATAGAGAACAAAAAGAAAAATGGAGAACTCATAAGTGAAGTTTATTGTGTAGATGATCACAGTACAGTTCACCCCCTAACTTCCATTTAAGTTATTGTATTAATTGATGAATGATGAGCCATACAAAGTTGCTATTATTGGCAATTGAATTTAACCATTATAAGCTTTTTAGTAACCAATATTTGCGAGATGTGGGTATACCCAACCTCTCTTCCTCTTCTTGTTTTAGATACACAGCTTCCAGTTCTTCTTTGGGATGGAGCGAAAAATGATGTCAATTATTGTTTTAACTAAATTCACTCCACAATTAAGCAATAATATAACTAAAGAATGATAAAACCTTTTGCGGTTATTATTGAATTTTTTATTAGTTGTTTAAATTTTAGAAAAAGATTAAAATTCAAGAAGTCATTTTTACAAAGAAACGTTCTTAAATATAATAAAATATTAAAACTATTTTTAAAAATAGAGTAAAATTCACTCACTCTTTTATTTATTTAAGTTTTTTTTTTTTTTTGCTATTCTTATTTTTTTCAATCCATAACAATTTTCTTTTACAAAATTATAAAAATTAACTTATATACTAATTTTTGTTTATAGAAGTTGCTAAAATTTCAGTTATTATTTTAGAATGAAAAAAAAAACTATCAAATTAACAAGATTTTAACCTTTTATTTTTAGTTTCTTAAAAGTGTCTATAAACGTTATCAATTTCTTTTACTGATTTTTTTTATTTAATTTGTTATCTACTATTTACAATTTGTAAGAACCTTAAAAGTCAAGTAAATAAAATAAAATATAATAGAATTTTAAATAATTAGACATTAAATTTTTGTGGACATGTCTACATTTTTCTAAGATCAACGTCACAATTGACACACAAAAAAGTGAACAAATTGTTTTAAATACATCATAAAAAATGTAAATTTATTGTAAATGACAATATTGCTAAAAAAAATATGATAAAATTTTGGAAAAAATGTTTATAGATGATAGATGATAGACTCTAAATTTTTTCTATACTTTGGTTTTTTTTAATGTTTGAAAATGTAAAATAAAAACAATCTCAAAAGAAAAACAAAAAATATTTTTATAATCACAGAAGAAAAAAAAAAAGAGATAATATTTTAAAAATTGGGTATATGTATGTATATATATAGGCGTAATTAGGTTTAGGAAAAAGGAGCTTTTAATGGTAAAGGCATCCTCCACACAATAAGACATAACCTAACTTAGTGGAATAAGAAATATGACATTTATTTCTCTCAACCACAATTAAATTAATGGCATGCGTTTGTTTTCTGTCACATTTTATGAACAGCAAAGCATATGCTTGTAAATCCTCATAATAATCACAAAAATAAAATAAATAAATAAATGTATATATTATTTTATTTATTTAGTTACTAAGTATGAAAGAGATTTGAAAGAGATCTTGAGTTCAAATATTTCAATTTCAATCTATGTTAAAAAAAAAATCTTTTATTTAAAAAAAATGAAATAACCATTATAAAATTTCAAATTCTGAATTCATATTTTTAAGGTTTAAGTTCTGACAATACATATAAACTAAAATTGTTGTAACATTTTATTTATACTTTTATGAGAGAATTTTATTTATATTTTAAATCTATAATATAGTGGGTGTGCTTTCTCATACAATAATAGTGTAATAAAGTTTGCATTCTCAATTTGTCGCACAATCAACGTTCAACTCATATAAATCGATATTATAAGTCATTCTATTAACGGAAACAATAAAAGAAAACAAAAATCCAAATGAAATCTGATCGTTTAATTTACATTTTCCATATTTAATAGTTCAAGTAATTCAAACCACCAAGCTTGCTTTGAAGTATATTCGACATGTTTTTGTCTAATAGCTACGTTTCTAAACTTTCACTTTTATACTAAATAAATTTTTAAAATTTTAAAAGTATTTTACGTCTAATTGATTCTTCAACTTTGAATTTAAAAATTTATAAACTTTAAATTATTAAAAGTAATTTTTTAATATTTAGATTTTTTTATAATAGACAATCCTCAAACTTTCATTCTTTGTAATTGTCATTTTATTTTTTTAATCAACTAACAGTCAAGTTTATTAAGAAACTATTTAGAACTAGTATTTAAGAAAAAAAATGTAAGTAAAGTGTATTATAAGCATAAATGTGATAGATCAAAGTTGTATTTTGCTTTAAAATATATTGTTTAAATCTAGTATAACCATGAACGGATATATTATCCAATATGAAGTATATATGCATTATACAATAATTATAATTGATGTACCAAAATATAACTTACACGACATCAAAATTTTTAAAAAATAGAAGCAAATTAGTTAACATTCTTCATATGGTATATACTAGTTGTCACCATTAATGCAATTAATATATACAATCAAAATCAAATAAAGAATTTAGAAACATTAGAAATGGAACATGATCAAAACCTAAATCAGACAATCGAAAACGAAACTAATCAAAAGTAAAAAACAAAATGATATTAAAATGAAAAGAAAAAAAGTCATAAACACTTCCACTATAACACAACTACAACTATGATAATATTAATTAAGGGTGGAACAATTTATACAAAAATATGATATGTTTTTAGGAATGTACCGATAACAGTATATTGTTAAACCAAATATAATATATATATATATACACACACATTGTTGTTGCATTTCACTTTGTGTCTCGCTCAAGATACGGTATCTCGCGTAGTCAAATTATATGTTGATTATTTCGTCAAGTAGACAAAACGCCAGTGATTTGGAAAGACGAAGAATGGTTAAGAAAACAGTAGAGTCGCAAACCGTGTTTTTTTTAAAGATGTTTCACGGCTTTGCTTGTTTGCGCAAACAAAATTATTGCCTCCATTATCTCCAGGATAAAACAACTTTTCTTCTTCAATTGATTTTGCACAAAAATACTCATATGAACACTTAAAATTGCTCATTAAACTCATAGAAGAAGCTTGAAAGAAAGTTTTCTTGTTTATGAAAATTTGTGGCAAATATAATAAAAGAATGAAGAAAGTGTATATATAGTGTGAGGGAATCAATAGATGGTTGAAAATTAATATTTGAAAAATTAATTTTGTAACATTTTTTATTTATGGAGAGATTATGTTGACTTATTAAATACAAAACGGTAATAAAATGTTTGATTATTTTAGATATGTGATAAAGATCATGATATCAATATATCTTATCATGTTTGACCATCGCGCCTAAGATGTCAACATATGTGATGAGATATTTTAATCTTTCGCGTGGCTATCCCGCATAGCTCATGTTATCACATAATCATGATCAATATTACATAGTTGAAAACTAAAACATGAAATACTCAAGTTTTTAACGTTTAAAAAATAGCTATGACACATTTTAGTTTTCTCAAATTGCATGAAGAAAATTTCATCCAACGTTGTATAATTAATTAGATTACAACGATAAGAACAAAATTAGAATACTAAAAAGAAAAAAACAAAAGGATTCCGCACGTGAGAAAGAGGCAAAGTGGGGAAGCCTTTGCCCGTGCCCGCCTTGCCCGCTTTAACAAATTTGAAATTCGTTTTCTTTTCTTTTCTTTTATATTTGAATATAATAGGGAAGGCCCATTTTCAAATTTCAAAAACGAAAACCAACGGTCGACTAATATGTCGTAGAAAGAGTAACGCAAAAATTTTGGTCTCTCTCTTTTTTAACTCAAACAAAATCATCTCATCTCAAATTCTCAGGCCACACTACTAACTCCTTTTTCATTCGATCTTTACACATATTCCTCATTATTGCTTCTTTCAGGAATTTCCATTACTTCCCGCCTCTCCCCTTTGAATCTCTTCTCCACTTTCTTCTTCTAATTCTCTCTTCATTTCATTTGGCGTGCTCATTTCTTACCCATTAATTAGATTCCCATTTCTGCCCATTCATTTTCATTTATCTGCTGTCCTCTTCCCTTCCCCTGCTTCCCTTTTCTACCAACTTCGCCTTTTACAGAGCTTGGTTGCGATGCAAGATCAAGATTCGTGTTCCACCCCAGGTCAGGGTATTAACTTTGTTCTATGTTTTTGTGCGTCATTACTGAGGTTGAGTTCTTCGAATAGTTTGATTGATTGAAAATTTATGGTGGGTTACCGGGTTCTTTACTGACGTTTGAGAAATTAAGAGTTTTTTTTTTTTTTTAATTCACATTAATGCCCTAATTTTTTATAACCCAATTTTCATTCAGTTGATGTGATGATGAAAAACCTAATTTGTAGTCTAATCTTGAATCTTTATGAATTGCAGGGGTATCCATTCCGGAATTTACCTTGACTTCTCCTGATCTAGTTATCTGTGCTGGTTCTCCTGATATTCCAGTAGATAACTACTGTGATTCACCAGAATTCTTGGAGATCAAGGGTTGTAAACCTATGGAATCTTCCATGGAGCTTTCCTTTGAAAATAGTTTTTCTGGAATTGAGGTTAAGTACAATCAGAGGACCCCATCTGTTAGATTTTCCAAGTTGTGTGAAACCTATGAACACGAACTTTCTCCAGAATCTTCCTTTGAGTTGGCTCCTCCTCCTCCAGTTACTAATTCTCTGCAATCTCAAGAACTCCTTCAAGCTTTTAGTATCAATTCGGGTTCCTCAAATGATGCTGTGACTTTTGATGGGATAAACTATGTGGAAGACAATTGGTACAAGGGTGGTGATACCATTAGGTCTGATGAAATTGAGCATCCTCTATACCAAACAGCTCGTTATGGGAACTTTTGTTACAATCTCTCATCATTGGAACCTGGGAATTATGTTGTTGACCTTCATTTTGCTGAAATTGTATTTACCAATGGTCCTTCTGGTATGAGGGTGTTTGATGTCTATTTGCAAGACCAGAAGGTCAGCACATTTTCTCAATCATCTAAATGAAATCATATTGATTTTCTGTTCCTAATCTTAAGAAACCTCAATAGACTTGTTGTTGATTTGGTTGTAGGTTGTTTCAGGCCTGGATATATATGCTCGTGTTGGTGGGAATAAGCCTCTTATTGTATCCGACCTCAAAACTACTGTCGATGTAAAAGATTTAACCATTAGATTTGAAGGACTGATGGGTAGGCCAATTGTTTGTGGTATTTCTGTGAGGAAAGATATTCCTTCAAGTGAGTTAAACCAAGCTTTATATAAGTTGGTTCATATTTGTTCAAATTCTAGTACTTATCATCTTGTGATGATTGGAATTTTCATGTCAGATATCAAAGAAGTTGAACGGCTCGAAGGTGTGGGATCTTCTCAACTAGAAAACTCAGAGATGTCCAGAGTAAACCTTCTTATATATTTGATCATATTTAGGAAATTAGGATTAATACTTGCTGTGGGCATTCTTTAAAACTATTGCATTATGATGATTTGTAGGATGGTAGTGAGTTGATAGTAAAAGAGAAGTACATAGAGTTCCAAAAGGATTTCGAGCTCATGAAGAATGAGCTAGCAACAGCAAGGAAAGATGTGGAGGAACTTAAAAAGGAAAACAATCAAAAGGGTAGGGAATGTCAAGAAGCTTGGAAGTCTTTAAATGAGCTACAAAACGAGCTTATGCGCAAGTCAATGCATGTTGGATCTCTTGGTAATAGACACCATCTTTGTAGCTTCTTTCTACTTTACTATTTGTTAGATGACCCTTTGATGTTTTTTTTTTTCCTTTAACCCGTCACAGCTTTTGCCATTGAGGGACAGGTGAAGGAGAAGGGCAGATGGTTTTCTTCGTTGAGGGACCTCACCCGAAAAGTAAAGGTATGCAGTAAAGTATACGTTCATCATATCAAAACATAAGAATGAGTTATTGAGAAGATTCATCTATCAGATTATGAAGATGGAAAACATCAAACTATCGGAGGAGGTGCTTGCATTCAAGAACTGCTTTGTGGATATGAATGAAATGACTTCTAAAATTCAGACAGCGTGTAAGTTAGCATGCCATCGTTCTTATAAGTATCTACATAACTTTAATTCTATGAATAAGACAATGCGAATTAACTATCTGAGTCTACTGGTTTTTCCCTTGAATGTTCGGTAGTTAAACAACAATCAGATTTGCAAGAAAACTTGAAGACTAAATTTGTTGAAGGAGCTAAGGAACGGAAAGAACTCTACAATAAGATGTTGGAGTTGAAAGGTCAGCTAGCTTGATTGTGGTGTTCTGGTTTCAAAGATATGACCCACTTAGAGAAACTGAAGGTGGTTAGTGATGTCATACTCTTCATTGCAGGAAACATCAGGGTCTTTTGTCGGTGTAGGCCCTTAAATACAGAAGAGATTGCATATGGAGCGTCAATGGTTGTTGATTTTGAGTCAGATAAAGATGGGGAATTGATTGTTAAATCAAACGGGGCTCCCAGAAGGATTTTTAAATTTGATGCTGTCTTTGGCCCTCAAGCGAATCAAGGTAATGAGTTGAAGTTAAGTGGTGTATAAGATGTGATGTACGACAGCATACTGATTGTTCATGCTCATGTATTTGTAGGAGATGTCTTTGAAGATACTGCGCCATTTGCGGCTTCAGTTCTAGATGGGTACAATGTTTGCATATTTGCATATGGCCAAACTGGAACTGGAAAAACTTTTACAATGGAGGGGACTGAAGGAGCTCGCGGAGTCAATTATAGAATTCTTGAAGAGTTGTTTCGCTTAACGAAAGAGAGGCAGAAGCTACATCGATATAAAGTATCTGTTAGTGTATTGGAAGTGTATAATGAGCAAATACGGGACTTGCTAGTCTCGGGATCTCAATTAGGGAACAGTGCAAAAAGGTAATCTTGTGATTAACCATTTCATCAAATGATCCAAATGAACTTCAACAACTGACTCTTGTATGATTCGATTTCCAGTATCTGCAAGTAAAAGTTTTTTGGCCTTCCTGTTATGACCCTATGATAATTGTTGATTATTAGTTTAAAGGATGGGTAAGTTAGATACTACTATGTCCCATAGTGAAAATTCTCACTTTCATTTATTATTTCAGGCTCGAAGTTCGACAAATTAGTGAAGGAATACATCATGTTCCTGGCATGGTTGAGGCCCCTGTCGACAACATGAATGAAGTTTGGGAAGTTTTACAAACTGGCAGTAATGCAAGAGCTGTTGGTTCAACCAATTGTAATGAGCACAGCAGCCGATCCCACTGGTATGTCTTATCTCTTTTACATTTGGTTTACATAGTAAAAGAATTTCACCATGCTGAATATGTGATTTTGGTTGTTTCTTCACAAACAGCATACATTGTGTGATGGTGAAGGGGGAAAATTTGCTAAATGGGGAATGCACTAGCAGCAAATTGTGGTTGGTGGACTTGGCAGGCAGCGAGCGAATTGCCAAAGTAGAAGTACAGGGAGAACGACTCAAAGAAACACAAAATATTAATAGATCTCTTTCTGCACTTGGTGATGTAATATCTGCTCTTGCAACAAAAAGCCCACATGTTCCTTTCAGGTAAATAGGATTTGGACTATTTTGCTGTTATGTTTTCTCAGGACTTGCAAATAACCACCATCCTGTCTTCCTTTGATCTTGACTCTTGGCAGGAACTCCAAGCTCACTCACTTGCTTCAAGATTCACTAGGTAGTGTATCTTTTGTGCTATATTACATAAAATACATTGCTTATGGCTTTACTGATAAGTGGAATCCCTATCGTCAGGGGGAGATTCAAAGACACTTATGTTCGTACAGATTAGTCCCAACGAAAATGACTTGAATGAGACTCTTTGCTCATTGAACTTTGCAAGCAGAGTAAGAGGAATTGAGTTGGGACCTGCAAAGAGACAGCTTGATATGTCTGAATTCCTTAAATGCAAACAGATGGTACAAGCTTCACTATCTGTTTGGTTTCATGTTTTTAAGTAGTGTTATGCCATTATATGTCTGTCTATTAAGTTCTCAAGTGTTGTTCATTCATTGCTTGTGTTAGACTGAGAAAACAAAACAGGATATGAAGAGTAAAGATCTACAGATAAGAAAAATGGAAGAAACAATTCATGGATTGGACTTGAAGATGAAGGAAAAAGATCAGAAGAACAAAAATCTTCAAGACAAGGTAAAAGAAATTTTATATTGACTTAATATACAATTACAACCACCAGAAAGAAACCCAACTCACATTCTAGTGCTGATTTTTTGTGCGCATTACAGGTCAAAGAACTTGAAGCTCAACTTCTTGTTGAAAGAAAGTTAGCACGTCAGCATGTCGACGCCAAAATAGCAGAGCAGCAAATGAAAAATGAATTAGAAGATCATAAGTCTGCACCATTGAGGCCACAACTTGCAAGTCGACCGTTAGGTAGTCAAAAAAATCTACATGGATCATTTAACAACATGCTTGGAAAGGAGCAAATAAATCTCACTCATCCACTAACTGAAAACAATGGCTTCAAACCATCATTTCCCTTTTCTCCAGTGGATGGTGCCACCAAGTCCACTGATTCCGCGGAGAAGGAGAACAATCCAGAGATGGTTGAACGATGTTTTGTGCCACCGAAGAGGACAGGAAGAGCATCTATTTGCACAATGGCCCGACGTGTACCGATGACCCTGGCTCCTAGGAGAAAGTCCCTTATCCCACTACCAAGCATACCAAGCTCCACTCATCTCCCATCACCCATGTTGACATTAGCCGCAGACAAGATAGACGAAGGCAACGACGGATCAGATGATAGTAACTGCTTTCCTGACCAGGCACAATGTGAGAGTCCTAAAGAGATAAAATACGGAGGCAAAAAGTTGAGCAACGTGTTGAGACGAAGCGTTCAAAAGAAGATAAAAATGAAGTCTCCAATGCAACAACACATGAGACGAGGCGGTATCAATGTAGGGATGGAGAAAGTGAGGGTGTCCATCGGAAGTCGAGGAAGGATGGCGGCGCACAGGGTGTTGTTAGGGAATGGTAGGAGAGTAACTAAAGATGATATTCAAAGTAAGAAGGAAAAGGAAAGGGGTTGGAATATGGGAACAACAGTAGGGAGAACTGTTATTTAATATCAGTTAAAAAAAAAACAATTGACTTTTATTTTTTTTGTTTTGCAATTAGAAGGAATTGTAGAGATTATTGACTTCTCATATACCCCCCCCCCCCCCCCCTGTGTATGTGTGTGAATATTCATTTTGGGATGATGATGATGATGATGATGGTATCATCTCATCCACTTGATTGATTTCTCATGTAATTTCATTTGGAAAAGGAAGGAATTCTTATCCCTTATATTTGTTGGTATGTCTAGTCTGGTGGTGTGTACAAAATTTGTTAGAAATGTTGAGAGTTTTATGTAATTCCAAGCAGCTTGATTGATTACTTTCAAATTGATTGAAATTGATTTAATAGCAATCAACTGATTATGTCAAAGGGAACATTGTGAATGGAAATTCTTGGTGGAATATGGCTTTGGAGGGTAATTTGATAGATTCATTTCTACAGAATTTTTAGCTCATGTGATGGAATTGAAAAATATGTTTTGGAATCTACTCAAGTGTCTCGGTCAATCTTGTCCAATCACCTTAGTTTATTCAACTTAGTTGATTCAGGTGTTTGTTTTTTTAAAAAAAAAATTATAAAAGAAAGTGAAAATCTTTTAAAGAATATTATGAAATAAAAAGTGAATCTACCCTTTATTTTGAAAACCCAACTTGAAGTATTCTAAATCTAAAGTGTTGGTGACAATACATTAAAGGTTAAATTTTATATACACACATGAAAAAAATGCTTCCAATCTTTCTATACCCTTTCAAAAAAATTATCTATTTTCTTAAAAATTTACACTATTATCATTGTCGGTTCAACGATGGGACTAAAACTTTCTATTTTGAACAAAAATTAGGACGTAAAGTGGTTTCAAAGTAACCTCAAATGAACTAATATTTCTAAGTCATTGTTGCATCATCATCTCAACTCTCATAAGAATTCTATAGATCTAATCTAAATGAAGTTTTGATATCCTTCACAACAAGGGTTAAAAGGGTAATATTACAACCTTAGACAAAATAAAGTATTTTTTGAAATAAAGATCAATATCGAAAGGTTATTTGTATTATATAATAATTTAGCCTATATAAAATTAAATAGAGGCCGTTATAGGTGTAAGAATAACCCAAATAACATGAGATAACCATAACTGTCCAACCTATATTATATGAGTTGGGTTGAGTTAAAAAAAATGAATTTTTTCAGATTGGATTAGTTCTCACAGTTGAAAATTTCGATTCAACTCAACCCAATTCGAATTAATATATAATATTTATGTTTAATTGTTTATTTAATAAAATTTTAAAAAATAGTTAGGTTAAGCTCAACTCGTCCCTTTCTCTTCTAGTCTTCCTCTCGTGCTTTCATTTTTTCTCTATTTCTCTTCCTCGAATCGCATCCCATCTCCTCCTCTTCCCAGATCTCAAATCTACATCGCACTGCATCTCCTCCTTTTATCATATCTCAAATCATTTTGCCCGTTCCTCTTTGCCGTTCGTCTCCTCCTCTCCTCGTTGTTCGTCTCCCTCTTCTTAACCGTTCCTCTCCTCAGTACTCACTTGGTGTTCTCAACCAGTACAACTCCAACTCAGACCCAACCCATATTTTACGGGTTGAGTTGGGTTGGAAACTTAATTTGAGTTATTTGAGTTGCCAACCCTAAAAAACAAAAAAATATAGGTTGAATTGAAAATGTCTCCCAACTCAATCCAACCGAATCCATTTACATCGCTAGGCTCTTTTATGCGTAAATAATTAGAGTGATTTTGTTTTTGTTCTCTCAAATAAGTTTTTATAATAACTTATGAATTCATGTCAACTCATGTAGTATAATTTATTTAACTCAAACTGACCAAACAAGTTGATACAAATGCCAAATGTCAAATATTAAATTTAGTTAGTTGAGTTTTTCAAATTGTGAAGTTATTTCAACAGTCATGTTTGTGTTGTGTTAGAAACACATTATAAACATAAAAAGAATTATAGAACTTACAAAATCTCCAAACTAATTAAATTCATAATCATCCAAAGTTATTATAATCTGACTTTATTGTATTTTCTCCAAATAATTATAAAAATTAGATTGAAATTATATATTTAAGTATTAGTCAAAAACATGTCATATGGAAGACTAATATTGACATGTGAAGATGCCTCTTCTCATAGGCTCAAGAATCTCAAAAGCCCAAATGTGGATACCCATCCAAATTTTCTTCAACACAAACATATCTAAATTCTTCGTTCACACACCATATTTACCTCCCTCCCTCCCTCTAGACTACCACAATGTGCTCATTCATGACTTTCTAAAACTTGCATGCATTTCTAAAATTTTAATTTATTGTTACATTTTTTTTCTTTTTGTTTTTGTTTTGAATTTGTCTTAAATGAGATGATGTATCATCCAAATATTTTTTTTAAAAAAATCACTAAGTTATAAAAAACAAATGACTCAAAAAAAGAATATTATTTGAGTCTCTACAAGAGATGCCTCAAACCACTTAAAACAACGAATAAGAATCTCTGACTGGATTACCAAACTAGCTAGTCATTTAACAAAAGTATAACTTAGCATCATGGAGCAAGAATCTCTAAAGTGACAAATTCAATTGATTTATGATCCTATTTTATTCTTAGTTGTATTAGCGAGCAAGAAATTATCTAGTTTAACACGAAAAAAAAACTATCTACATTTCAAAGTAGCCGCAAATAATAAAAACGATTAGAACGTTGTTTATAAAAATTTGAAAAAAATTTACAAGATTTAAAAACTATTTTAGGAAACAAAAAAATTGCAATAAAGTTATTTTGATATGAAAAATAGGAGTGTGTTTGTAAACAATTAAAAAGACTCAACTAACTAATAACGACGGCCTCAACTACGAAATTCTCCAGTTGATCATATAAAAACCATTAATTAAAAACAACATCCAACTCCCTCTCTACCTATATATATATATATATATATATATATTTGTTGAGAATATTAAATTTAAATTTGATTTAAAAATATAAAATGTGGTTGAATTTTTGAATATATATTATGAAAGAAAAAATAATGTTATTAAATAATAATAATAATAATAATAATAATATAATGATGCAATTATTAGTGAGTTATAAGCATAAGAGTTTGATAGATTGAAAATACATTGCATCTGATCCAATGTGAAACCTAAAATGTCTTTCCTGCCCTTTCCTTACTCCTACTCTACTCTTTCCTTTTGGTTTTATGCATTGCACCTCTTTATTCTTTTTTTCTTTTTTTTTTTAAATCAATCTTATCAATTTTATATCTTTTTCTTTATTTTTCAAATACTATACAATATTAATGTTTGATGTTTCCGTTATTATAATTGTTTGAGTTTCATTTTTTGTTGCATCTATTTTCTACAAATAGTTTTAGAGTGTTTTTCTTTATCAATCAAACTTTTTTTCTTTAGAGAAAATACTAAACTAGAAGTGAATAATTTGAAATTGTGGTTGATTCATTCTCTCTTGGACTAAATTGTAATTCTTCCATATTTTAAAATAATAATTACTAGTATTATTAGTCCATAAAAATAAGTGCACCTACCCTATACCACATTCACATTAAACTTGTATATTATAATTCACCTAGAAGTTACATTTTACATACATAAATAAAGTGATTGAAACGACTTTCGAAACAACATAGTTTGAAAAATGTATCATGTATATGCTTTAGGGATTCAATAATGTATTTAATTGAGTTAATCCCATCTTTATTTCAAAATTGATTATCAATCATTTGGAAGTGTTTCACTTATATATTATATATATTATAGGGTTATGAATTAGGTACGCTACTGAGTTTATATATATATATATATATGCTGCTTCAAATAAATAAAAATTAGATAAATAATATAAAAAAAATGTGTATCTCTTGAACATTCTCTTTATTTCTTTTTACACAATTGCAAATTCTTTTTATGTTATATAAAATAAAAGGGGTTTTTTCATCATATTATTCCTTCAATGAGGATTTTTTAATCTATACTTCCTCAAATAAAAACCCATATTTTGTTGTCCTTATTGATCGATCACTTTTTAAATACTATTTTTTTAATCATATACTTTTTTATTCAATATTTTTTCACAACCAACTTCTCTATGTTTGCATATTTACAACATGTAGAGTAGTAATAAGCTTTATCATTCTCAATTTTTTTTCTAAAACATACCTAATTCAACTCAACATTAATTGTCATGTAAATAAAAATGTTTTTTTCCCTCTTTCTTTAGTTGGTATTTTTTCTCCAATTTTTGTCTCTTTTAGGACTCAATCAATCAGTAAATTATAAGGAACGGAATTGTCCAACCTAAAATAAAAAAAGTTTATGAAAATTTTAGAAAAATCAAATTAGAAAGGTTATCACGTTTACAAAATTTAAGGATTTTTGTTCTACGCTAAAACAAAAATTTAGTAAAGTTAATAGGCTATAAAAAGAGCTTATGTATTTTGTTTTCAATTCTACGAGTTATAAACACTTTAAGATTTAGTGTGTTAATGTTAATTAATTTAAAAGGGTGAGAGTGACCAAAAGCTCTGAGAGAGTGTTCTTGTAATTGAGATGGAAAAAGAGAAAATTATTTTTTGTGATTGTAACAATTTCTTACATAGTATATATTTTTTATTGTTCGTAAATTTTCTCCAAGTTAAAATGACTTTCACATAATTAAATTATAGTCTTTGTAGTTTTAATTCTTTTCTCTTAATTTCTCAACTATTTTCTCCTCCTCGTAGCTAAGTAATTATCCATCCTCAAAATTCAAGGAGGCATTGATCTCGAAGACAAAGAGGGACTCCAAGCTATACTATTTTTTTTTGTTACCAAACCACATAGATCTTCCATACATAGAAGACCAAAGTGAATGAGATCACTCGATTCTTGTATATGATTTACCAATTATTTTTCACAGATTGATGTTGAAAATCAGTTATTTAAGGATATCAAGTGAAATTGGAGCATTCTAGTACCAATAGACTTACCCAATTATCAATCTTTCTTTCAAGTTTAGAGATTCGAATTCCTAAATTAATTTCTTTTTACTAAAAACTAAAATATATGTTTTTGCGTTTTAAAATTTTATTTGATTTTTTTCCGAATTCTTCTGTGATTATTATTAGATAGAGAAGGATTTTAGGAGAAAGGGAATTGGTAGTGAATTAAAAGTAAGAGAGAAAAAGAAAGTGAAATTGAAGGTTGTGTAATATAAGATTTAGGAGGCATCCTTATTTTATTTTTTTATTGTCCTATGCATGGATGATAATGATTAAAAAAGTCAACTTAAAGAGCATATATTATAAAATGGCATCTTCTTTATTAATATAAGAAGGGTGGAAATAATGAATCAATAATTAAAATGAAACAAATTTATCTTTCATATTTATGCTAATTTATTTTATTAAGTTGAGGAGTTATTAGATGGAATTGTTAATTTGGTGGGAGTCAGAGCCATGAACAAAACACATGTCAAGCCCTCATCTTTTACCTTTATTTTAAATAAAAACAAATAAATAAATAAATCATCACACCCCCAGGCTGGTGTCACGTGACTTTGCCATGTGACTCCAATATAAGTTCTTTCTTTTTTTCTCTTTTTAATTTTAAAAAATCAATAATAATAATAAAAGTTATGTTTAAAATTTTAATATAATATTTCATTTATTGAAAATACGTAACTTTCGATTGTGTTCATCAACCTATAGCTATATCTAACTGTGTTTTACTTATCAATCTCTATTACCCAAATATCATCTAACAATAAACATAACTATAACAGATTAATCCATTTCTATAATATTGTAATTTAGTTTGAATCACACAATTTATAATTAATAGTTTTTAAAGAATATAATATTATACCTTATTTTCTTAATTTAAATCTTCTATTGTGAATATGAATGCTATGAATTGAAATTGAATAAAAAATTCTACATGTTTTTGAGAAAAAAGTTTTATGTGTTTTTTTGTTTTCATATCTTTTTAGGATAAAGTTTATGTCATGTAGCAAATGGAGATTTGAACCATTTTTTTAAAAAAAATCAAACTATTTCAATGATTATTTGTTTTTCATTTATTCGAATTATTTAATAATATCCAAAATTATTATAGAAAACTAGTAAAAAATATTAACAATATCAAATACATGAGATTCAAACTATTTGTTAATATTATTTCTCACCACAACACATCCATGAAGTTGAAATAAATATATAAAGGCTGCATATCATCCTCATAAAACTAAGGTTTCTTTTAATGTTGAAATCATGGATTCTCAAAGCTCTGTTTTACTTTTCTTTTTCTCTTTTCTTTTTCTCTCATTTGTTAGAATACTTTATTTTCTAACAACTATATAAAGCAACAAACAATTTTTTTTTAGTTTTAATAACAACTTGCAATTAGTTAATAATTAAATTAGTTAACAAAAAAAAGGTTTCTAGAACCATTTACGGTTATGATCAATGCTCTTATACCCTTCATTGGATTCTTTCAAATTCATTAAATGCATTAATCAAAGTATTAATTGAGATGTTAGAATAAAATAAAATAATAACCTTATGATAATATTACTTTGTTGGTGGGGCAAAGCCAATGTTACATCTTCTAAATAAAGACAAATATTTTATTCAGGTTTTCCTTATTTAATACCTTCAATTAATAATTCAAAGGAAGTTGAGGACACACTCATTCATAAATTATTTCTTTCACCATTTTTATATCAAATTTTGTTTTTGGGGTTATAACTCATTGCACCTATATGATATGTAATCATTTATTACACAAATTAGTAGTTTAATATCCATAAGTCCCCTTTATTAGTATCAATAATTAATTATAAATATATTCAACTTATTTTCATTTAACTGTTATTTAGTTGTGTGATCATATCCATTACATATTTTCTCAAGCATTATTATTTTTATAATCAAATATTTTTAATATAATTAATTATAATAAGAATAAATACAAAGGTCATCAATAAAAGACGTTGATTTGAACTTACAAGACCCAATACACATCAATAATACATATCTTTAGATACTTAAGTTCATATTTATATTTGATTGAATACTTTGAAAAATAGAGTTGTGATTGTCTTTTTGTCTAATATTTTTTCATTTTTAATTATTTTTTAAATGATGATAACGGTCTCTAAGTACATTTATAAATGAGATAATTCAAATATAAATAATTGAAGTAATTATTTACTAAATTTTTTTTATCGAATGAGACTATGGACTTCTCGACTCTCTAGTTCGATCAATGAGCTTCCTCAACTCTTCTCTATAGTTCGACTTTTAAGATCTCTTTTGTATTTCGACATATCAATTACTAAGCTTAACTAGTATGTGATTTAGTATCCAAACTTAAGTTTTAAAACAAAATTATAAATATATGAAAATGATGTATTAAGAAATGGAAAACAAAATAAAAATTAATTTAAGGTATAAAGATTTAAAATAAGAATGGATACATAAGTCATAACCGCCTTTGAGGAGGAAGAAAAGAAAAGAAAAGAAGGAAAATTTAGAATGAATTAAAATAAATAGAATGACGAAGGCAACTAATTGAATTATGGAGGTCCAAAAAAGAGAAAGAAAATAGAATTATGGAAATGAAGGTAAGCGACAATGTAGGGCCGATGTTGACCACGTGGCAGACAGCATTCTGTTCATTTCCACGTGGGCCCTATCAAGTGGTGCTGTTGGCCCATCACATGCCCCCCCCCCCCTCCTTTACTTGCTTTCCATTTTCCTTTTTTATTTTGTTTTCCAACTAAGATATAAACACTAGATTTTATTTTTATATTCCCCCATTACTTTTTCATTTCTTTTTTATTTTTTTAAAAAAAGTAAATTTCCTTCGTTCTATTTTGTTATATGTAGTCAAATTCATAAATTTAATATGTACTCTCTAAATATGAAACCACCTTCTCATCATTCATTAAATATATATATATATTAATAATGTTAACTTGTTTCTTCCTCCGCGTGGTTTAAATTAAGTTAGGTGTTAAATTGCAAAAGGTATTTACAATGAATTGAAAATTTTCATTTTAATTTACTAAAAAAAGAGAGAGAAAATTATGATAAAATGGTGGTGCGGAATTAAATGGAGGGCATGTTGTGGTTTTAAAAACTATAGAAAGGGCGGGGCGGCCAGCCGACTTGTCGAACCTCCCAATCTTATCTCAAATAATAATTAATATAATGTATTTTGATATATAATTGCATTTCACAATCCCCAATACTTAAAAGCCATTGTCAGCTTCATTCAATTCTCCCAACCCCGACCCATACTTCCCAATCCTTTACTAAAATTCAAGATAAATTAATTTATTTCCCTAACATAAAATTGAAAATTTGACATATGACTCAACTTACGTCCAATGTTCATAACACGGCCCTCACCTTAGAACCACACCCTATTTAAACGGAGAATTTATATTGTTTGGTTACATAGAGTTGGGAAGAAAAGGGTTCAAACCAATGGATCGTGAAAACGATTGAATGAGATTGGAGATAGAGACCTTCAACAATTTAGTGTTTTAACTTTACATCTTTAACACCCCATATTTTATGTCATTAAAATATATTCTAATTTTACCTATTTTAAAATTATTCTATATACATGCACCTTTCCTTTCTTTTTCTTTCTTTTTTTTTTAGGGTTAAATTGTAATTTCACGCCACTATATTTCATACTTGTATTGAATAGGTCTTGTGCTTTAAATATTATAAAAGTAATCTAAAATATTTAACTTTAAAAATATTTGACAAATTGTCCCTAAAATCTTAAGTTTACATCTAACTAACTTATGAGATATCATAAATGAAAAACTGTAATTGCAAGTGTTGATTACATTTTTATATTAACATTTAAAAAGAATTTTAAATATAAAAAAGTTTATAAAAATAGACCATAGTTTTATAGCTTATACGGTAATGGCTCCTCACAGATTAAACTACAATTAATTAACATAGTTTTGACGTAAGCTAAGTATATTTGATATTGAACTTCCTAGGATTGAACTATGGAAAATAAATGTATACCGTATTTGAATAAGAAGTAATTTTCCATTATTTATAATATTATGTGGTTTAAGATTTCTTTTATTTATATATAATATGGATTAATTGAAAGCATAAAATGTTACAAATTTAATTGTATTATATAGACTAATAGTTTTTAGGTATGATTAGTATAGTGAGATGTATTATAAAATAAGGGACATGTGAGAAGAGGAAGGAAAATGAAAATGAAAGTTGGTTATATAGTAGTATAGTCAACCCAATAATAAAGTAGAATAAAAAAAACTATTAACCTTTCCTTTCTCTTTCTCTGAAATTACAATTGGGTCAACCAAAGAGCTTTGTTTAATGGCGTCAGAGACCCCACACCTTCCACTCGTTTTCGTCTTCCTCTGTCTCCTCCATCCCCCATTCTAATGTATATATAAAACTTTCTCTAACACACCCCATTTCACTGCAAAATCCCATTCCCATTCCTATTCAAATGGAGGACGATTACTCCATCTTCCCTCCCGATTCAGATCTCGATTTCAGTTTTACTTCCACCACCACCGACCGCACCTTCACCACCTCCTCCAGCGCCCGCACCAGTCTTGCTCGCAGCAGTCTAACACTCAGCTTTAATGAATCTCGTCTCTCCGCCGCTGCAGCCGCCCTCAACCTCCGCCCTTACCACCGTTCCGACTCTCACTGGTCCGCCATCAGAGCCGCTACTACTCTCTCTTCCGACGGCCATCTCCACCTCCGCCACCTCAAACTCATCCGCCATCTCGGCACCGGCAACCTGGGGCGTGTCTTCTTGTGCCATTTGAGAGACAACGATCATGCCAGTTTCGCCCTGAAAGTGGTGGATAAGGAAGCTCTCAGTAACAAGAAGCTTTTGCAGGTTCAAACGGAAGCCGAGATTCTGGCTTCTTTGGACCACCCCTTTCTCCCAACCCTCTACGCCCGTCTCGACGTCTCTCATTACACGTGCCTCCTTATCGACTATTGTCCTGCCGGTGACCTCCACTCCCTCCTCCGTAAGCAGCCCGGTAGCCGCTTCTCTGTTGCGGCGGCGAGATTCTTCGCGGCAGAGGTCCTGGTGGCGCTGGAGTACCTTCACGCGCTTGGGATCGTGTACCGTGATCTCAAGCCTGAGAACGTTCTTTTGCGTGAGGATGGCCACGTCATGCTCTCGGATTTCGATTTGTGTTTTAAGTCCGACGTGGTTCCCACTTTTCACACCTGGACTCGCCCGGGCCCACAGGCTACTGGCTCCTGCTTTGGGTGGAGGACCTCTCCAGAGTTCGAAGAGGAGATTGTCGGGGAGTTTGTGGCGGAGCCGACGTCTGCCTTTTCCAAGTCTTGTGTAGGGACTCACGAGTACTTGGCGCCGGAGTTAGTGACCGGCGGTGGTCACGGTAACGGCGTGGATTGGTGGGCGTTTGGGGTGTTCGTTTATGAGCTTCTGCACGGGACGACGCCGTTTAAAGGAGTGAACAAGGAGGGTACGTTAAGGAACATTGCGTCGTCGGAGGGGGTGAAGTTCAGAGGAGGGGGGGAGGAAGAGGGGGGGATGGGGGAGGCGAGAGATCTGATAGAGAGGCTGTTGGTGAAAGATCCTGGGAGGCGGTTGGGTTGGGAGAAAGGAGCGACGGAGATTAAACGGCATCCGTTCTTCGAGGGTATAAAATGGCCGTTGATCAGAACGTATAGGGTGCCGGAGGTGTACGGGATGATGAGAAAGGGGAGAGCACAGGTGAGCCACGTGAGGGAGGTGACAGAACGCATACGGCGGCGGGGGTGGTGGAACTGGAGGAAAGTGATGAGGAAGCGGTTAATTAAAAATGGAAGCTGCAGTAAATCTCATAGCAATACCAATTATTATAGTTATAGCTCTAAAAAGAAGACGGGTTAAATTAAATTAAATTAAAAGTAGGGTGAAAAATTGAATAGGTTTTTTCCGACGGTTTTGTTTTATTTTTTCTTGTGAGACACTGTATATTCATACAAAAAAAAAAAAAAAAAAAAGAAAACTGTATACTTTACTTTAATTTTTTTAAAAAATTTATCTATGTATGAGTAGGGAATATTTGAGTTGTTTGTATCAATATTAAATTATTTAAAGGTACTAGTTACATTTTTGGTCCATATTTAATGTATATATTTAGCTTTAATTTATAATAATAAGTATGGTTTTCACTATCCTAATTCTTTATCTTTTCTAAATATATATTATAGACCTAATTAAGGATGAAAAAGAGCTCCATATTTTGATAATATATGCTCAAAATATTGCCAAACTCGTGGAGGTGATACAAGCTAAGGGAGTACCATTTTTTCTCTTCTAAAAAATCCATTAAATATCGACCCTTGATATTATGATTTATCAATTTTGTTTACACTATAAGAAAATAAGTATTTTTCGACGCACAACACAAATGTCGGGATAAAAGACGTCGAAAGAAAAAGTTTCTCCCGACACCGTAGAAGCTTCGTTGGAAAAGGTTGACATTCTAACGTCATGCATAACGGCATCGGAAAACATTTAATTTTTTTAAAATATAAAATTAAATTTTTTCCCAACGCCATTATCCATTTTCCGTTGCCATTCGCTCTATCCGCTGCCGCCACTCCCTCCGTCTTCTTCTCTTTCACAACTTCTTGGTTGGAGGTAATTCAAAATTCAAAATCCTAAATATAAACCCCTTTGAATTTGTTCTTAATTTCCTTTTCTATCATTGAGTTTCTTTTATTCTAAGTATCTGAATGTTTCTTATTGATTTTTGTTTTTGTTATATTCAACAGTTTGGAATGTGTTGTAATTACTTTTTATGTTCTTGGCAACCATGGTGAGTTTAGAAGGTAAAGTATAATTTTATTTTGCTGGTTGTTTATTTTATAAGTTAGTGTGTTTTCGTGGTTTGAATTTTTGCATATGTTTGTTTGCATACAACAGCTGCAAAAGAAGAGGAAGTAGGAAGATGATAAAGATGAGAATATATATATTAAAATAGAGGATATCCTCTCCCGACAAATTTTTTCCGACTTTGATCCCAACGCAAACTTATGCGTCGAAAAATCCTTTTTCGACATTTTTTCTATTTCTCCCGACAAGCCTCGAAAGATCCCCATTTTCTTGTATTTTGGTATATCATTAATAAACTTTACAAAAAATAGGGAGATTAATATTATCGAAATATGACAGATAAAATGTCGTAAATTTATTGTCTAAATACCGTTGATAGATACATGTTATCTGTTATCTGACGTCTTTTAAAACATCTTCATTTAGACATTGAATCATGATTTAATCTAAAATATCATGCTCTTAATATCCTTTGATCGGCATTATTAATACTTATATATGATATACTACCAAGTAACATGTCATAAATTTTGAACATACTACGGTTTATGAACAACTTTGAGTATCAAATAAATTATGAGAATGTTTAAACTAGCTAGTACCTTCTTCTTCTTAGCCATCATCTTGCTATTGATAGCAACATAATGTATGACAAACTTTATAATGGCATATATTTACTCCACTATTCATTTTGCGGTCTTACTACCATATATACTAATTATATTTTTATTTTCAATGATGTGTTTTTACACTTCAATTAATTCAAATTTTTTACTTAAAAAAAGTTTGTACCTAAAATTTCACCAAAACGTTCACAAATTTTTTGTGTGATATAATTTTTCATAACATCCAAATTTGAGTCACCCATATTTATATTCATATATACATATTTTCATCTTACAAATTTGGATGAAAAATAATAGAGATTAAATGTGTTGAACTTTAGTAGTAGAAATAAGTCATATTTCATTGAAAAACATGTGTTTGAGTGAGGTCGTTTTATAACCTGTTTGATATAAAAGGTTAACATCTCCACTCACTACAAAAACGTATAAATAAATAGAGAGAACAATAAAAAAATATGTTACTATAATGTCTCCAAGGACTTGCAACCTAAAAGTGGAAATTATCCTCATAAGCTAACCTAAGATATTTTGATATTTTGTTCTTAGCTTATATATACATTTTTGGTCCATGCTAAGTTTTTATTTCAATAGAGTTTATATGATTCTTTTGAATTTTGAGATTAAATGATTTTACTCGTTTGTGAATGAAGTTCTTATGATATTGAGCTGTCAAAAAAGAAAAAAGTTCACTTTGTTTATATGGGTAATAGTTAGCTTTCAACCCATAAAATTGCTTTCAACCTATAAGTACATTTATAAATTGATAGTTATTTCAACACCTTTCCATTTCAATAACTTAATCATATAAATCAAACTTAACTTTTAATAACCATGTGTTAATGGACACAAAACATGCTAAAATATAGGATTAATTTGCTAAAACAGAATAGTTGTTCATTTTGAAAAGCTCCTCAAAACCAAGTAGATGTGACATGTAAAAGTTGAAAAATGGAATTTCAAATCTCTTTGGTCCAAATTCTTCCTCCATGAGTTGTTGGAGATGGAAAGCAAGAACAGAAATTTGTATTGGGTTTTTTTCTTAATGATGCCAAAAATAAAATAAAATAAAATAAAATCATTTTTTCAATAACGCTTTAAATTTGGTTCTGTGTAACAAATCTTAGAAAAATAATTCCCTAATTATGATTTTAAGGTAAAAGTGTAAAGAAAAATGACTTATTGCTATGCACTAATTCATTTTTAAAAACCAAGTGTATAATAAGAAGTCTAAAAGACACACTGGCCTTTTGTTTTCTTTCTTTATTTTATTTTTTGTTTATATAACATCTTGAATAAACAATTTAAATACCCCATGTTAGTTGATTATTGTGGATATGAAAAGGTGCATTCATAGGCCTATTTCATCTCTCTTTGCATGCCTTCAAAGTTAGGGCATACATTTCATCTCTCTCACACAACAAACAATAATATATATAGAACCCAAAAAGAAAGTTGAAGATAATAACAGAATTATTATTACAAATACATACTCAAAAGGAAAAATAACTAATCCCAACACCCAAATATGGTTGGGGCTGCAATTCCTTCCTAAAGAAATTAATTTCTTATTTTCTCCACTTCAAAATTCCTTTCTTCTTTCTAAAAAATATGAAAAATCTCGAATGATGGAAACAATTATTTCAATTCATAACAACAGCTTTGTTTTCTTCAATGGCTAAAAGAATTTGGGCTGATTTGAGAATTAAAGGACCCGATGTTCTCTTTAACACCTTCAAAATGAACTTCATTCTCAAAAATGGTACCAAGCACTGATATTGATCGACGTTTCATCGTAGCAATGACAAGCCGTGGTACTACTTCCATGGTTATCCTTGCGGGAAACTTTGTTTCTTTGCACATTGAGAGAAATATGGAACATATGAGAAAAAGAAATGGTGAAAGGAGTAGGAAGAGATAAAAGCAGATTGGGATGCCATATATGAGGATAAGTTGTTATGAATTTATAAGGAGTGAAGGGTTTGGTTAGGGGTCTTGCAATGAATTGAAGGGATAAATGGCCTTTAAAATGGTGGGTTGGCATGTGCAGGGACTGATGAGCTTTTTTGGCTATAATTAATTAAGCCTTTTCCAATATCATGTCTTATTCATATGTGTCTTTCTTTTGTTGCAAAAAAGTGTGTATTTGTTTGATGTGTGTTGTGTAATATTTTAGGGGTCACAAATTAAGTCTCTTTATATTTTACAAAATTTGATGTTATCAAGTTACTTAATTAAGTGTTTATGTTTATGATGGATGTTATTTTGGTTGATGGTCTAGGTCTAGTTTTCATTTAATCTTTAAAGTTCCAAATATAACATATTTATATATACTTATTGAACTAAAAATCATCTCCACTCCTAGGTAAAAGAATTCAAATATTTCCAAGATGTGTGAATGTAGTTGAGATAATTTGATAAAAGAAAAAGAAAATCTTTCCCAACATCAATAGTTAAAAGGTTAAAAGAAAAAGAAGCAATAAAATGGCATTTATTGGAGCAACAGAAATGTGGACAAAAGAGTTGACAGTGGTAATACGGCACCGTACTGGGGGACAAAACTTCAATTAATGACACCTCCTTTTAACATCACACTTTTGTCTTCAAAAACTTCTCCTTTTGACCATTTGATTTTCCCACACACAAAATTTTATTTTATTCTTTAGGAAGCAATCAAAACACAATTTTATCAAAGTTGTAATAACTTAACTAGCACTAACTCATGGAGTACGTATTCGATCTTTGAAATAAAAACTAACTTAATGTTTAATTAACTCCTAGAAATTCTAATGCGATATCGTAAATTTCTTCTTGAGTAGGCATATTCTTTGAAACACTTTCTCTTTGGAGGCACCTTTGAACCCATTGGAGGATCTTGGGACATTCAACTTCTAAGTCCAATTTTCCAAGCAATTTGAATGCAAGAAACATGCTGTAAAATGGAATGAGAGCAATATCTATAAACCCAAATGTTTTGCCACCAAAATAAGTCTTTATCTCCAAGCTCTTCTTGTAGCTGCTTAAAGCACTCCAACAATTCCTTTGCTGCTGCTTCTTTCTCCTCTTCTGTTTTATGTCTATTCCATAGCTTACTTCCAATGGGATAAATCTAATGTCATAAGAGCCATAACTTTATCATAATTAACGTTATAATTACCATAAACTCGTAGAAATATGAGTCACAACTAAAAAGAAAAAAAGGCAATATATGATGCATATATGTATTATTAGCTCATTCTACGTTGGAAGATTTAAATATCCATACCCTCAATATATCTATCTATATATTATTAAACAATTAAGTTAGGTTTGTTCAACAAATTTTATATGGATAGAAAAAGAGAATTTTAAATATTAGCAATTAGAACTAATGTATTAACATATATAACACAACACAGATATAAATCATATCACCATATTTAAGAATCTAACGACAAATAAGTGTTCACCAACGATAGAAATATCACCGATAGATCTTTTATACTTTCAATTCTTTGAAAAAACGTAGTTACATGTATCGTCAAATTATGACCGGTTAAAACAATAATAATGCTCCATCTCCCAAGTATTTGTAAAAAAATTACAAGTTTATACTTTTATACTTTTCTTTTTGAATTAAAATGAATGTTCAAATGGGAATACATTGAGATTTCCAAGTATATGTTCCCACGTATAATAGAATTGATCTACTAATAATTTATAAACTTAAAGAAAAAAGAGAATAGAAACAAGAGTACCTTTTTGTCCACATAGTCAACCTAGAACCTAGCATGGGCTCTCTCAAGAGGATGAGAAGGAAGCAAATTAGTATACGTTTTGTCATCGTCACTACTCCAAACCTCATCAATATATTCAACAATGAGAGAAGAATCAACAATGGGTTTCCCTTTGTGTATCAAAACAGGGATTTGCTTGTAAATAGGATTCATTTCTAAAAAGCAAAGGGCTTTTGTTGCTCAAATCTTCCTCTTTTGCTTCATATTTTAGGCCTTTCTCTGCCAAAGCCGACCTCACTCTCTTATTGCAAAAGGGCTCAGCCACAAGTCTAACGAAACCAACTCCTCTAACTTGCTCATTATGGTGTAATTATTATACCTAAATTTCAAAAAGCTTTAGTTAAGCTTCAAACAAAACAACAATGGAGGACTTTAGGGTTTATCATCTGTTTTGTTTTCTGATGAAGCTCTAGAGAGGGGATGAGGGGTTTTTTATAGAATCGTTTTGAGACATCTTTCAGATAAATTTAATAAACCTAACGCAACTCTATATTGACTTGTTATATGTTTAATAGTTTGTCATTTATGGCATTACTTTTGGACTTTATTTATGACTTTTTATGCCATTACTTAGAAGAATATTCTATACTTAGGATTTTTTTTTCTAACTAATTACTTCATGCAATGCATATATTCTAAGAGTATGCAGTTTTTCTCCCAAATTAAAACCAATTAAGATGAGAGATGAATGTTAAGGAATATGAACAAAAGAAATTGAGTAGTTCAAAAGGGAGGAAGAAAACAAATGCTCACCTTCTTATCGATGAAATCCACCCAAAATCTGGCCTGAGCTCTTTCATAAGGATCGGACGGCAACAGAGAAGCTTTATCCTTCCAAAATTCATCAATGTACTCAACAATAATGGAAGATTTACAAATGGGTTTTCCATTATGGATAAGAACTGGGATCTGCTTGTGAATTGGGTTCATTTGAAGAAGCAAAGGACTCTTATTTCTCAGGTCTTGTTCCACATACTCATACGCCACACCCTTCTCTGCCAGAGCTATTTTAACTCTCATCCCGAACATGCTGGGCCAGAAATCTAATAGCTTCACTTCCTCTCCCATCGTTACTCAAATGGAAAGAAAATTGAGTAAACGAGATTTGAGTAAGAGAGAGGATATGGGTAAATGAATAAGTGCGGAAGGACAAAACAAAAATGGAAACCAAGCATATGCTGGGCTTATTTCATTTGAGCCCAGCCCTATGTTTTTATATTTTGGTTGCAATTTGACGAATTAGCAGACTGTGAGTGATAGCAGCGAAACACAGCTTGGGAAAATAGAAAAAAGAATACTGCACTTCCGTTCTTCAGCCATTTGGAGATCGATTCATAGTCTATCAAATTGAATTTTGAAGTATATTATTGGCACGAGGGTCTTCACTATGAACGGTGGATTTCGTTTGGAGCTATCTACGTCAGATTCTAGTGCATAGCTGACTACCACATATTGTGTAATATTTTTTATTTTTCTTCATTGTTATTGTCGTTTGTCGTCGAGATTTTTATTCTCGAGACATTTGCCTCTTGTTGTGACTAGGGAGAACTTTGTTGTACCCATTAAAGATTATAGTAGATATTTTTTTACTTGGGTTCATGGTTTTTTAATCCTCACGTTGAGGGGGGATTTTCCACGTTAAATTCGTTGTGTCCATACTTTGATAATTGCTGTTATTATTGTTGATCAGTATTCTAACAGGTTCACACAAGAGTGAGATCATGGATACAAGTTAAAAGTGTTCATCCCAACAATGTGGTATCAGAGCGTTGGTTAATTAATTGAAATTTAATTGGAATTGCCTTGTGTTGAATATATATACTAGTTCAGCTAAGATGGTTACCCTTAATGAGTCAAATTATCAAATATGAAAAATAAAAAATAGAACGACATAGTGTATGTAAATGACTTGCACCTTCAAGATTTTTTTTATGAGAAGCCTGACGACAAAACTGATAGAGAATGAGAAGTATGTCATAGGAAAGTGTATGGGTTTATGAGGCTATGAGTAGAAGAGGGTTTTCTAAACCACATTCGTGAAGAAAGTCATGCACGAACTATGTCTGTAATAAGCTTGAATAGCTATGTGCCCCTAAAACTGGTATAATAAAAAGTTTATGATTAAACAGATGATGAAGTTAAAGTACTATATATCAAGATGGAGCGCCTATGTTAGTCACTTGAATATATTCTAAGGTATTTTGAATCAGTTATCTAGGATAGTGTGAGGATGAGATACATGAGTTAAGGGTTCTCGGTATATTGTCAGACTCATGGGAAATATTTAGAACTTCCTTATCGAACTCAGCCCCAAATGGTGTACTAAGTATGAACTTAGTAAGAAGTAGCGTGTTGAACGAGGAGATGTGAAGAAAGTCTTAGAGTTCTTCACATTCAAATGTTCTAGTTAATGAAAAGAGGGGGATGAGTAAAAGTAAGGGTCCGAGAGGTAATAATAGAGAAGCAAAAGCAGGAGTGACCGATTTGCAAATGTTGAGTGTCACTATTGCCATAAAAAAAAAGGAATATAAAGAATATTGTCAAAAATTGAAAAAAAGACAGTAAAAATCATAAGGGCAAGGAAAAGAAGAATGTTGATGACAATGATGTTGATACAATCATTGTAGCCACTGAAGGTTTTTACATCTTGTCTGATGATGTTGTAAATCTTGCCACACAATAGAGCAGTTGGGTGATTATATTGATAGTGGTGCTTCAGTTCATGCTACTTCAAAAAGGAAAATTTTTGCATCCTATACTCCTGGTGATTTTTGCAGTGTTAGTATGGGCAATGACAAATTAGAAAATGCAGTTGGCATCGTAGATGTACACTTGAAGAAAAGAAATGGTTCTAGGTTGATTTTGAAAAATGTGAAACATATTTCCAATAGTCGCATGAACTTGATTTCCACAGGTAAGCTTGATGACGAAGGTTTCTGCAATATCTTTGATAATGGCATATGGAAGCTTAGTAATGTTTAGTTATAGCAAAGGAACATAAATTTTCTTCCCAGTACTACATAGATGCTAAAATCATGGATTTTGATATAAATACAGTAAATGATAAAACAAATGTTGAGTTTTGACATAAGAGACTTGGCCATGTGAATGAGAAGGGTTTAAAAATTTTAACAAAGAAAAATCATCTTCATGATTTAAAGAGTGTATCTCTGAAACATTTTCCTCATTGTTTAGTAGGAAAGTAGACGAGGGTTACTTTTAAATCATCTTTGCATTCAAGAAAGCCAAATGTACTAGAGTTGGTACATTCTGATGTGTGTGGCCCCATGAAAACAAAGTTGCTTGAGGGTGCATTGTATTTTTTGACATTTATTGATGATCATTCAAGGAAAATATGATTTTACACCTTGAAGACTAAAGATGAAATGTTGCAAGCATTTGAACATTTTCATGCCTTTGTTGAGAGAGAAACTAGTGAAAAACTTAAGTGTGTTAGAATTGATAATAGAGGTGAGTATTGTGGACCTTTTGATGAATTTGCAGAAATCATGACATTCGACATCAAAATACACCTCATAAGACCGCACAGTTAAATGGAATAGCTGAAAGATTGAACAAAACATTGATTGAGAGAGTGAGATGCTTACTATATAAGTCACAGTTGCCACAATCATTTTGGGGCGAAACATTAAATACAATTGTACATGTTTTGAATCTCACACCATGTGTTCCATTGGGATCAGAAGTTCCAAATATAATATGGTCAGGTAAGGATATATCTTATAGTCTCCTATGTGTCTTTGGTTGTAAAGCTTTTGATCATGTACCTAAAGATGAGAGATCAAAAATATAATATGGTCAGGTAAGGATATATCTTATAGTCTCCTATGTGTCTTTGGTTGTAAAGCTTTTGATCATGTACCTAAAGATGAGAGATCAAAGTTTGATGCAAAAACTAAAGCACATGTGTTCGTTGGCTATGATCTAGATGAGTTTGGTTACAAATTATGGAATGCAATTAAGAAAAAGGTCATAAGAAGTTGAGATGTTGTATTTGTTGAAGACTAAACAATAACAAATACAATTGGCAATGAGAGGGGTAGCTTATTTATGTTATATGGAGTATGAGTCTCATTGATTTTTCCAATGTGGGACTCTCAACTTCTCATTAATCTTACCTTCTCATCCTATGGTAACTCGGGCCAAGGAAAGCATTTTCAAACCTAAAGCTCTTATGTATACTTTCACCACGGATTGGTCGTTAACAGAGCCAACAAGAATTTAGGATGCTTTGGCTATTCCTTCTTGAAAACAAGATATGGATGAAGAGTATGCTTCTCTTGTGAATAATAAAATGTGGCATCTTGTGCCATCCTCTCCAAATCTGAATGTTATTGGTAGCAAATGGGTATTTTGAATAAAAAGAAACTCTGATGGTACCGTCCAACGATATAAGGCTCATCTAGTAGCCAAGGGGTTTCACCAAAATCCTGGAGTTGATTTCTTCGAAACTTTCAGTCCAGGGATTACAGCCTCAACTATTGGCGTTGACCTCAGCTTAGCAGTTTCAAAAGGATGGTCCTACAACAGTTGAATTTTCACAATGCTTTCCTCAATGGCTATTTAGAGGAGGATGTATATATGATGCAACCCCCGGTATGTTAACTCTACTTTTCCCAACCATGTCTGCAAATTAGATAAAGCCATATATGGCCTAAAACAAGAACCTCGGGCTTGGAATGCTGCTCTTTCAAGTGAACTTCTTCACCTTGACTTTGTTAATTCAAGATCTGACTCTTCTTTGTTTATATTCAAGAATCACAATTCTGTTATATTGTTTCTGGTATATGTAGATGATGTTATAGTCATTGGGAATAAATCTGCTATGATTGATAGATTGATCAAATCTCTTGATGCTAAGTTTGCCTTAAAAGATCTTGGTCCTTTACACTATTTTCCTTGGATTTTAGATTCACTATCTTGAGTCTAGATTTATTGTGAATCAAGGACAATATGTTGATGATCTATTGCATAAGCTTCAACTTACCAATTTAAAACTAACCCCTTCTCCAAGTATCTTAGGCAAACACATCTATCTCTTACTGATGATACACCTCTTGCAAACCCTTTTATCTATCAGAGTACCTTTGGAGCACTTCAATACCTCACACGGATGTTCATTGGCAAGCTGTTAAGCGAGTACTCCGTTATATAAGTGGTACCAAAGACTATGGCCTTCTATTCCAACCCAACACTGACCTTTCTATTACTGCATTCTCCGATGCTAATTGGGCCTTTAATATTGTTGATCGAAACTCAGTAGCTGCCTATTGTGTGTTTGCTGGCAACAATTTAGTTTCATGGTCATCCAAGAAACAGAGTGCAGTGGCTCGCTCAAGCACATAATTTGAATATCGAGCATTAGCTCATGCTAGTTCATAAATTATTTGGCTCACACACTTGCTTTCCAAACTTGGTATCTCTAATACCACTAAACCTATTTTATGGTGTGATAATTTAAGTGCAGGAGCTCTAGCAACCAATCCAGTTTTTCATGCCATAACCAAGCACATTGAAATTGATGTGCACTTTATTTGTGACCAAGTTATTCGTGGAGCACTTAAAGTTCGGTATATACCATCTGCAGATCAACTAGCTGACTGCCTTACAAAATCCTTAACTCACTCTCATTTTCAGTGTTTAAGGTCCAAACTCGGTATGATTGACTTGGCGTCTTGTTTGAAAGGGAATATTAGAGAAAAAGAACACATTAGCAGTACACATACTTTGCCAGCACACCTCAACACACCTAAATCATTCTTCATCACTTGTATTACTTTCATTGGTGGTGTAATTATTATTATTTTATTCTTTTCCTTTCTTTTAGGGTTTCTCGTTGTATAAATTTACTGCCTACATTTATGGAAATATAGAAAAGAGAGAATCGATTTCTCACAAATACTCTTATCTTCACTCTTTATTTTGGAAGATAGGGTGCACTTAATCATTTTTCAATAACTATAATATTGCTTGGTTGGATTTCCTTTTTTGTTTTTCTAAAAAAAACTTTATTTTATTTGGTTTGCCAATTGAGAAGTTGAGTGGAAAATCTTCAAATATTGTTAACATTAACCTTTGATTACATTGGAGATAGTTGGGATGTGATGGTTGTTTTATAGTTGTTCGTAGCAAAACCCAACCCCAGATGTTGGTTCTTTCTGTTCCTTTGTCTATATGTTTGTGCAATTGCAAGTTGGTTGTGGTTTTCATTGTGTTTATTTGAATGATTGTATTCCAAATGTGCTGGTGTTGTTAACATATTTATATTGAATCACATGAATAATTTTATCCATTAGTTGATACATTATTTAAGGATTATAACACTACTATTCTTGCTTATGAATAGACAAACATTTATTTTGCTTATACGACAGACTACCTATAAGTTGCACATAATCATCTTCTACTATCTAATGGGGAAGAATTTTTTTTTTATCTATTTACCCTTTATCATGCAAGTGGGGTTACACAAACCTACTCATATGCCCTTTTCCCACAAACACAATTTAGAAGATCAATTTGTTCGATTTTTTTGGTCTACCTTATTCACCCGTAATTGAAATCAAGTTGGACATGTCATTTATTTATTTATATAATCACTAACTGCATTGATAATGTTCAAAACGCAAACATCAGAGTGTGTGCAAACAAAGCCCTTTTCAGCATCCGAACAGAAGCAAACATATACAAAACACTACAAATAAAAGCTTCAAGAGGGTAGCTTCAGCAGTTTGGGTTTAGTCAAAGCCCATACTTTTTCTTCATTTGAAGCACAAAATCACAAACCTTTTTGGGGTCAGGTAGGGACTCAGAAACACTCTCATTTTGTAAGCATCTCTTTGCCCAACTCATTATCTTTGGACACTCAGACTCAATGCTGAAGTTTCCAATGGTCTCATAGGCATAAAACCAAGTGTAATATCCAATCAAAACTATGTCTACAAATCCCAAACATTCACCTCCAAAGTAAGCCTTCTCCCCGATTACTTCTTCAAGCTGCTTCAATATTCCTATTACCTCCGTTTTACCTTCTTCTTGCTCCTCTCCTTTGCTAGCCCAAATTTTCCTCCCACAATCAAAAAGCTGCAATTCATTTTTTTAGAAAAAATTATAATGGTGGATAAAAATGTTAAATTCCCAATCAACGACAATGTAAACACGAGGAATTTCCAAAGTACTTATATGAAATTACACCTGTGATTTGAATTTTTAGTAACTATAATTTTGTGGTAATAAGAATTGAGAGTTGTGTATTTCAACTTTTTCCTAGTTCTAAGCTCACATACTAAATATAATCATTAATCAGTAGCCCCCAATCTTTTAGTCCATTTTTCAATTTTGCCTTTAATGTATATTGGTCAACGATCATGTTCAGTTTGAAAGTTCTTAAAGAAGAAATTGCTAAAATTCAATTATGGTACATTAAACATATTTGAACACATAGATACCCCACTTCACTTAGAAGAAAAAAATGAACCATGTTGAAAAAGGTTAATAAGAACAAACAAGTTGGATTTTAGAATAGCCCATGTCTTGTTAAAAGAAACAATAAAATAAACAACACTTTCTTAGCAAACTTCCTAATTTAGAAAATTTAAACAGTCAAAATTTGGACGTTCTATAATATTTATATCTACAAGTGTAGAAGTCAGCTTATATATTTGAAATTGGAATCGTTGTATAAAATGTTAAAATAAACGTTACCTTCTTATCGATGAAATCAACCCAAAATCTGGCCTGAGCTCTGTCATAAGGATGAGTAGGAAACAGAGGAGCTTTATCCTTCCAAAATTCATCAATATACTGGACGATTATGGAAGATTCACAAATGGGCTTTCCATTATGAATAAGAACAGGGATTTTCTTGTGAATTGGGTTCATTTGAAGAAGCAAAGGGCTCTTGTTTGTGAGATCTTCATCCACATATTCGTAGGGCACGCACTTGAGAGCAAGGGCTACTCTGACTCGCATCCCGAACATGCTGGGCCAAAAATCCAACAACTTGACTTGGTCCGCCATTGTTGCTAAAGGAGAAGAAGAAACTTGAGAAGGGAAAAGGATGAGAACGCCGCTTGAGAGGAAATTAAGATTTAGGACCCACTTGTGGGAAGAAGCTAAAAGAGAAAAATGGATAATTGGAGAGAGAAGGGAAAGGACAAAAACATAGAAACAACGATAGAGAAAAAGTAAATAAAAGCTTATTCATTTATGTGGAAGTTACCAATGCCATTCTTGAACCTTTCACATTTCCCCCCTCTTTTCCTTGGATGAACATTTGGGAAAAGGTGTTCGGCGGGAAATTTTATTGTATTACATTGCCAACTATACAAATTTTTTCGTACTCATATATTTCTATACAATTTTGTTTTTGGTGAAACCAAAACTTCTAAACTTATTTAAAAACTATCAACAAATTTTTTTTTTATTTCTTGCTCTTTTTTACTAATGGATACATTTAAAAGCATCAACTAAACAAATACTTGTACTTCAACAAATTATAGATTTTCCGACCTAGTTTTACACCATTGAAAGAAAGAACGTTGGGAGATAGGACATCTTTCGACGCAACAATTGGAGTGTCAGAATATATAGTATCTCTCGATGCACAACTAAAGTGTCAGAATTTGTTTGAAAACTCCTAACACTGTGTTGAAAGGTGTCGGGAGATGGAGGCCAACTTCTGACAACACTAGTAAGGAGTTAGAAGTTGTTTGAAAAATCTCAACACACATTAAACTACATTGGGAATTTGCCTTTAAAATCCCTCCTTCAATTTGTATTTCACACATCTACGAAAGGAGGAAAATTTTTAGGGCTTTCTTTTCCGTCCATCGTCGAAATCACTTTGTTCCAAGTAAGTGATGGAAACGATAGATATGCGCAGCAGAATTAGGATCAAATTTTTACTCTAATTGCAACTAAACAAATTTAGTAATTAACATGCATAAAAAAACCGAAAATAACATAGATAGAGTTAAAAGAAAAACTTACCATTGAAGTTTTTCTTCTCTTGTATTCTCTTTACGAATTTGAAGTCAGCACAACCACTAGAGTTTACTCGCTATTCTCCGAACTTGGAACCGAGTTGTGAGACTAAAAAATGGTGGAGGAAATAGAGAGAGATGATATCCTTTGGAGGAACCTAACCTTTTATTTATTTTTTTGATGTTAAGATTCTCACATGAAAAGAGTTATTGGTTTTATTTTGTAATTTTCAATTACAAAATTAATTTTCAATTTCAAATCCAAGAGTCATTTCACCTTTGAATAAAACTTGTTTACAAGCAAACTACATGCAAGAGCTTCCTTATCTCACCACATGACGTTCTTAGTGGGGTAGGTGTCTTGCATGCAATAAGCCACTTGCATATCACATGCAAGTGATAAGCTTGTCAAATCTCAATAAATGTTATTATTTAATTTAGTAGGACAATATGGTAATTCAACACATTTAAATCAAATTCAAAGTTTGACTTTTTCAAGTCCAAAGTCAACATTTTGACTTTTAACTATTTTGTTCGTCTTGACTAATTTCAACCTCTCAAGTATGAATCCGTATTCATTTCTCCAAAATTCAAATCAAATTTTAGAATAAGTTCCTATTATATCATTAATATACATCTTCAAAATGAATAGAAAAGTTCATCGAAAGGATGGAAATAAGAACATTTTAGAGATATTATAACAATTTCACATGCATAAGCTCATCAAAGCAACCG
Source organism: Cucumis sativus (assembly GCF_000004075.3). Taxonomy (NCBI): domain Eukaryota; kingdom Viridiplantae; phylum Streptophyta; class Magnoliopsida; order Cucurbitales; family Cucurbitaceae; genus Cucumis; species Cucumis sativus. The sequence goes on from NC_026658.2 coordinate 5,313,081, forward strand.
GTCTAAGAAACAAACAATAGTGCGCAGAAAATACAGTGTTGAAGCTCAACTCATGGCAAACAACATTTAATATACCTTGTGCCTTCTATACCATACCTCAACTCCAAGGTAATCAACAGTCTTGAAACTCTATTTATGCACCAATCTCAGTGTTGAAACTCTCATATCTCTTTGGAACAAGCTCATGAGTTACAAGACATCATATAGTGCGTAGAAAATACAAAAACAAATGTGGTGCCTCCAAGTTACACAAAAACAAAATAATTAAATACCAATTTTAACAAGAAGAAAAGAAAATTTCATAGATTAAACAAAGAGAAAACTTACCACAAAGATTGGTGTTGAATGAAGTAGCGGCGAAGCTCCTATCTAATGCTTTACAATATGCCTCCTGCAAAATGAATTTTGGCTACATCAATAAAATGGAAGTAAAAAACATGTTCAAATGCAGACAAAGGGACTTTTTAACTAACAAAAATTCCAATATTCAATCATGGAAACAAGAAACGAACTATTCACAATATGGTTGAGATGACAGGTAGTATTGTTTAACAACAAATGATTTACTCAATAAAACTCCAAAGGAAATGTTGCACAAGTAGAAATGAGTAGTTAGCATGTAAAGTAGAGACACTTAATGGAGAATGCACGATCACTCCACATACTACCAAGGATGAAAAATGTGAAATGTTGAATTGCAGTGCTGGTAGACAATCAAAGTAAACTTAGTTAGAAAAAAGAAACAAACTATCCAAAGACAATCAAAACAACTACCCGGCCTAATTAAAATTTTCAATACCTTAAAGTTGGTTAATTAAAAAAAAAAAATTACTTTTCCTTTTAACTTGGTACAACGAGGCATAGAGTAACTTGACAACATTCTTCTTGACAAATAACTAAAGCACCTATTTCATTTAAGATTTAGCAAGAATTAAAATTCTCATTTCATAAAAATCTATGTTCAAAAGTCCAAAACAATTCCATCAAAAAAACAGTGACTTAAAATAAAAGGTAAAGAAGACACTACATCAGAAAGTGAAAATTTCTTACAAGTGCTTATTAGTATAAGTAATTATGCAATAACAAGTAAAATGAGTAAATAACTAAAAGGTACCATAATCTCTTCTTCAACAAGCAAACACCAGATGAGACCAACATGTCAAAGAATAGTAAAGTGTTTGTACACACACCAATCAAAGGTAGAATGTGAAGCTTGTATAGTATTGTAGCTTGTATAATATTGGCAGCTAACCTTAGTGATTGAGAACTTGCAAGGCCACCTCAATGATTGTCACTAAACCCCAAACTATGCTATCAACAATATTAAAGCATACTTCATTTGCACTTCTCCCCAAAACAAATATATGAAACAATATTTACCAAGATTGGGATAATGAACTCAGTAGCAAGTTAAGAAAAACTCAGGCATGGTTATTTCACCTATTACTGAAATATCACATTTTAAATTTTTTCCTTCATAGCTCATATTGAACCCCAAAAATAAAAAATTTAAAAGACAACTCCCTTCGTCTCTTCTAATGTTAGACAATTGAAAGGCAAATGAGCAACCAAACAGCATAAAATACATGCCTCTTCATCATGAATAACATTTCAATTGCATATTGAGTGAGAAACACTTCTTAATTAAGTTGACAAAAAATGAAAAAGAACTGGCAATTAGTGAAGCCGCAATAGATTCTCATGGTCTAAGAATTCATATGATCATTTAAGAAAGAAAATGCAAAACCTGATTCTAATAACTAATATAGAAACCACGAAGAAAAGCACAAACCATGATCCAAAAAGACTAAAGAAACAAGCCTCAATAATGCTAAAAAAACATGTAATTTTAACACTAAATCTCCTATAGATCGACAAGCAACACTCGAGAGAAAAGAAAAACACTCGACAAGCAACACTAGTGTTTTTCAGTCACAAAAGAAAATTAAAAAAAGCAGAAAACAAACTTTATAGCAAACAGTAAAGGCAAGTACAAACATTTAAAGTCATTATATTTTGTAGACTACTAGCAATTAGAATTACTTCGTTATTCAAATTTGTTAATTTTATCTAGTGTCCTCTACAAGTCGGGAGTACTGAGTCTGGATACTACGTCATGAGGTATATGAGAGAAATTGTGACTAGTGGAAGCATTGTCATATCCGATGCGGTATGTTATTATATCAAACAATTTCTTTTGTGAGTTAATTGGTTTATTTGTATAGTGAGTTAATTCATTTAATTTATTTTGCATGTTTATAGATTGATACACGAAGATCATACTCACAGGCAGAACTACACGAGGTGCGAGTTGAGTTAGCTGACTTTTTGGGTTCGTACATATAATTGTGACCAATAATTTATGATTCTGAAGTAGGAAATTTTTTGTTGTGGCGCTGCTTATGATCTGAAACTTTATGTATAGAAAATTTAGGTGATAATTCTTTTGAAGTGTTTATATGGGGAGGAGGGGGAGGGGGTTGATTGGTATACTTTTGATTAGATTTATTATAGGTATCCGCTTTTGTGGCTTTCTAAGTTGAGTTGGATTCATGACAATCTAATAGAATATTCATATCTATGTAAAGTCATGAAATATTCATATTTATGTAAAGTCTTGGAACTGATTGTATATGATATATGGAGAATGATTTTATATATTTATATATGTTCGAGTTTTGAAACTATATTTGATGAATACCGTTGATCATATATATATATTTATGAAACTGTTGTTGGACAATTGTACAAGACTATTAGATCAGCACAATACACGAACAAAAATATAATTCAATTACAATTTTTTTTCAAAAAAATTGAAACATGCTTGACGGTTTTAAAATGTCATAAACAATTGCATTCTTGACGGTTTTAAAATGTCATAAACAAGGGCATTCTTGACGGGTTTAAAATGTCATAAACAAGTCCATTATTGACGGTTTTAAAATGTCATGAAAATATGTATATTTGATGTTTATAAAACGTCAACGTTCTCCATTCTTGACGGTTGATAAAACGTCAAGTACTTTGGCTTTCTTGACACTGGCTTCAACGACGTTTTTAAAACCGTCAAGAATAGGGTCTCTTGACAGTTTAAAAACGTCAAGAGAGCCTGTTTTTGTAGTAGTGACTAAATATCCTACCCATCTCAATTTCATATAGGAACTCAAGTTTAGCAAGTACACTATCATCAAGGAACTTACTTGCATCCACCTTGAGGAATAAAACAAACAACTTCATGTCCATTGGGATGAACAAAAACACTAAGAAGATCGCAATGAAATACTCCAAAATTTAATCTTTTGAAACTTTGAGTAGAGAGCAATTAGAGAGCTTATGATGAAGAAAATAATTGTAATCCAAAGAAACAACAATAATCCATAAAGTTTCTTGCATAGTTTGAGGGAACCTTTATTGAATCAAGGATTTTGCATATTTGACATAGTAATGGATTGAACATTAATTCATGATTCAAATCCTTGAACACTAATTTACTAACCTAGCATAAACGATCTCTAAGTAATGGTTGTAAAGAAACATAAAAAACCACCATTTATACCAGAGGAAAAAATCTGATTTTTCCTGTAAGAAAAAAACAAACTCTGAAAAATTTACTTTGTACATCTCCAAACAACCAAATTGGCAAATGGAAACAACTCACTTATTCAGTTTCTTTAAGCAGAAGAAGACCTTTCTATTTCTTCAAGTTCTTCATAAAAAAAGCTTCGCTTCCTTAAAAACCATTTCAATTAACTATCTCTAACAATCCCCTCAAGTGTACTTGTGGTTTAACTTAGTGCAACCATATTATTCAAACTCTTGCAATATTATTGAGCTGAAAGATATCCATACTCAATTAAGCAACATGCCAAAACATGCAAATTATATTTAACAATTGAAACCATACCAAAACGAATTGCAGCTCTAAGGATTAGAACTTCTTAACTCTATTGCTCAAATGCTACCAACGAGCAGCTCTCGTAATCCCCTATGCTAAAAAACCTTGCCTCACGAACCCCACATCATTTATCTAGTGTCGATTTGACAAAGAGGTTACCCTGAAGAAACTTGGTGGCAACATGCGTCTTATGGTGTGCTATGAGGGTTGCGATGGCGTGCAGCGTGTGCCGAGGGGTTGCGGTGTGCTACGAGGGGTTGCAACGGCGTGCACGATGAAGTCAAGGCAAGGCGTATGGTAAAGATGAAATCGAGAGGGTGGGGGTGGGAAGGACATTGGATAAACGAGGGAAATTTTAGGGAAGGGGAAAAGGGGGAAATGAAAAAGGTTTTTTTTTTTCTTTTATAAAAAGAGGTGGAAATGTTGGTTTTTAGGAAATGTGGTAAAAAGAAATTAAAGAATATATATTTAATAAATTGTTGAATGAAAAGTTGGAGGAAAATTGAAGGCAAGGATGAAATTTTGAAGTTTTAGAAACGTTTAAGCTTTTTTTTGAGAAAAAAAAGGAAATTTGGAGGTATGGAGAAATAAAGAAAAGGAAAATTTGGGAATATATTTTGTTTGAGAGAAAAGGAAAATTCTTATTTTGAATTAGGTAATTTTTTACATTTATAAAATGTCAAGTAAATAAAACTGTACTTGACACTTTTAACGTTTCAAGTTTTGAAAAAATGATGATTTTTTCTAGTTTTTTTGTTATTTTTGACATGTTTTCATTTTATTTGACAGTTTTATTAAAAATTGTCAAGTATTTCAAACATGCCGGCGTCAAGTAATCATATTTTTATAGTAGTGTTTGCATACCGCGATAGCTTGGTATACTTTCTCTCATAATTAGCTACAAAGAGTGATCCTTGTTCCAATCTTAGAAGCTCATCTCTCTTTGCTTCACAATAAGTACTAGGGTAGTACTTATCTTTGAAAATGCTCTTGAATATCTCCTAGTCCAAGGCATGTGCATCGTGTTTCGTTACTATAGAATGGACTTTTCTACCATCCCCTCTACTTCTTTATGCAAAAGGAATTTAGCCAATCTAACATTCCTCTCTTCTGGGTAGCTCATAACCTCAAAACACTTTTCCCACAGTGAAGGCTCGAGTGTCTATGGGAGAAGGTTCAGTTCAACCTGTTCTATATGTTAAATTATGGATATGTATAGGAGGAGCTAGTATGCAATAGCTATACCTGGTTTTAAATGATTAAGGAATTTATGAATTGTTTCTAAAGCTTTATTATATCAAGTTTATAATGATTTATACATTTAATGTTGAGCATTGAGAATAACTATTTGGAAAGGATGTTTGAGAAAAACATTACTCACAAGACATTTTTAGCTCATATTTTCAAATGTTTTTTCACTTTCCAGGTATTGATCATGTTTCCCTGAGCTAAGCATATTACTGTCACATTGACCAGTTTTATAAGGGAATTTGTAAAGTTATTATGTTATAAAGTAGTGTTGTGGGTAATGAAAACTGAATGTATTGGAAGTCTAATCTTGTCAAAACCTTTGTAAGTACTTTGTTTTAAAAGTTAAATATATAAGATGGGTTGCACTTGAACTTTCTTTTCTGAAAAACGAATTATAAAGCTTCTATTAAGTTTTAAATAAGGATTTTAAGGGTTAAGGTCAACAAGTATCTATCGTTAAAACAAAAGACGGTATCAGTTGACTTCACACGATTGCTTGGGTCGAGAGTAGGTAGTCCGGAAATGGGGTGTGACAAGTAAATTGTATTTTTGTAAGTGTACAAATTATATGCAAAATATGTAACTGCTTTTTTCCTGAGGATTTTTTTTCTTTTCATATTGGGTTTTTTCCTAGTAAGGTTTTAATAAGGCATATTCATATATGTAATTGGCATATAAAGAGAAATATTATAAATATTATAAAATAGATACTTAATATCCATTATGCTTAGTGTCCTTTCATGCCATGTGTCATTCACCTCCACATCCAACAACGTTTGTCATGTGTCTTGAAAATACTGACCTTTAGTGACCATATAATTTACCTCATATTCGTCAAATTATCTATAAATAGTGCCATTTGTTGGAGTTGTAAGACAGGTATAGTTGAAATATCTAAATAAGTGGGAGAGTGAAATTTTTGTTGAAAATTTTCTAATTTCTTATTTATTTTATTTGTATGTTATATTTAATTATTTTAATATTATTTTTCTGGATTTTCGTCCTTCATTTTTCTTAAAAAAACGATATTTTTTTGTTGCAATATTAGGCTGTTTTTGTTTTTATTTTAAAATTTAAATTTTTGGTTCTTTTATCCAAATTTCAATGTGAAATGTAAAGACAACAAATCACACCGCTTGAGACGAAGTAATAATTTGAGAAAGAGATTGAAAAGAGGACAAAAAGAGGGTGAAATTATTTAATAATGCCGTTATTTTATTCATTTTTTACATTGGCTCATAATATATCTCACAACAAAAAAAGAAAGAAACAAAGAAAGGAGTGTTGGCAATGACACACATACTTCACGAGGGAAATCCATAGCTTCAAAGCTTATTGGAATCACTCTGCTTCCTGAATTATTCAAACTTTGTTACTTATACTTATATTATACACACACACTTTTATTCCTTCAAACATACATCATATATAATATTACATTTTTGTTATGATCTCAGTTTCTGCCTCCTCCTTTTCCACCCCCGCCCTTCCCGCCGCCTCCTCTCCATACACCGCCGCCGCCGCCTCCACCGAAGCCTCCCCAGCCAGGCGGTGGTCCTGTAGCATACTTCCCATCTTCATAACTGCCATCGTTGTCCACATGTGCTACATCCTTTGCTGAAACTAAATAAACCCAAAGATTTCATTTACACCACTTTCTGATCTCACCCCTTTACACATCAGAATTTACAGCACTTTTCTCAATCATATATGGTTATGTAAGCGCTATATTTGGCTCCATCTTCTGTTTTACTTTCCATCCAATTTTAATAAGAGCAATGCATCTGATCCCATTCTTCTCTCGGATCACCGTTTTTAAACAAAATATCAGTTGTTGAAAAGAACAAAAACTGCCATGTTACAGTTTTTTACTCTCCCTTTGGTATGGGATAGGTTTTTTATTTGGATAGCTACTCCCTCTGTTGTAAAAAATAGGTGCGAACACCGAGTAGTTTTCTTTTAATTATAATCACACATACAAAACGGCTCGTTTATTAGGTTGTTGATCGATTAATTATCCCAAAACGTCTCGAAAACTTTTGGTAAAGCTTGATGTGTTCAAAAAATTTAACACAAGTCTTGTTCTAATTATAATCTTAATTTTACTTTCATGCAAAACATGCATGGAAATTTCGTAAGTAATTATGTTAAAGTTTCAACACTAAAAACTGATAGGAAATACGTCTGTGTTAAATACAATACCTTGTTTCTCATCTTGAGTTGTGTGGATTTGTGTAGCCCATGAGATGACTAAAACAGACAAAAGTAGAAGACAAAAAAACAGAGAATATTTGGATTTCATTTTCACTTTGGATGAAAACCTACTGATTATTATACAAGTATCAGGATTTTATAGAGGGAGACAGCTTCAAATAGATACGATTTTAAACACATCCATATCATACTCGAATCATATAACATTGTTAAAGCGAGCATAACTAATTAGCATACAAATCATGATCGACCCATAATTTTATATCAGAGATAACTTTATATATATAAATTAAAAATTTTAGTTCTTTTAACTCTTAAATTTGTGTCCTCTTAATTTTTACCAAAGAATTTAGAGATCCTTAATCAACAGAGGAACCAACAATCTTAGTTCAACGGGTACATTTTTTATATTCAAATATAACAGACATTTTTTTTAGAAAAACTTTCATAAATAGAACAAAGAGACAAAATATTTACGGTGTGTGATAAATTGAAAAAGTCAATGAAATTTATCATTTTCTTAAAAATTTCAGGATTGTCCTTCTTATCATAGTCTTTCTTCTCTTCTCTTCCGCGATATTTTTTCTTTTTATTGTCTTTTTCTCTTCTTGTGCAATTTTTTTAATATCTCCATTTGCTCTTCCTTTTCATATTCTTTCTTTTGCAATTTTTCTTTCCTTTCTCATCATCTTTCTCTTGTTATGTAATTTTTTCCCTTTCTATTGTCTTTTTCTTTCTTCGGTAATTTTTTTAGATTTTTTTTTCAAACTGTTATTTGGTTTAACATCATGTAACAAATATAAAAGATTGTGAAAAAAAATCTTGAAAAAAAAATCGTTGAGATTTAGCTACCCTAGTTTAAACGATTGTGTGTAAACATCACGTATAAAAAAATCTTGAAAAACATAATTTAGATTTGACTACCAATCTTAAATGATTAAATTAAACGATACGATCACGTACCAAAAAAAATCTTGAAAAAAATCATTTAGGCTTGGTTACCAAAATCTAAACAATCCTATAGAGAAGAATAATCAAATCTAAACGTTCCTACCAATTAATCACGTGGTATTTTATGGACGTGTAGACTTTTTATGTTTTCGAAATTGTTTTATATAGTGTAATATTTTATTCTATTTTTTATATATTATTTTATAAAAAAACATAACAGGTGAGGTATAAGTGCACAAAATGAGGGGACACGTGTTCATAGATTCGGCTGTGACATGTATTATAGAGGAACTATCCAACTTTGGGAGCTAGTCATATATGTTCAACGTAAGGCCCCAACAAAAGGAGAAGAAACAGGAGGATTCTAACAGATACATATGCAAAAGGCATGGCATATTATAACATTATATTTGGGAGAATTTATTTGTTTCTTTTTAATTTTATGATCTCTTTTTTTATCTTTACATGCACGTATATATAAGGATCTTTTTTTATAAATAAAATGTTGCAATCCGGCTAAGTATGTTTTGTTGGGGAGTGTTTTTAGTTGACTAGATATCCTCAGCTTTGGCCGCCTAACTTCACCCTTCTTTTGTTTTATGTATACTCAATTAAGTCAAGCTCATCAGTGGGCTCAAAGCCTAAGGAGTCATCTAAGTCGGTCCAAGTTTAACCCAAAAGTAACACTTAATAATTGGATCCACAGCAAGAATACCAATTCACAATTTGTCATTTTAAAAAAATTCTCTTGTCCTGTCCCAATGTCACTTGATGCCACCATGTGAAGGCGTGCCTATCTAGACACTCTACGCATATCCCCCACAAGATAACACACATAAGACCTAGTAAACGAAATTAACACCACCAATACAACCATTCTTTAAGCAACTTGAACCTTGTCTTTATTGTCGAGTTCAACTTTAAACCCTTTAATTGCTAAGCAATAATAAAAACACACCACAACCGAATATAACAAATAAGTTCTCTTTAATACTTAACAACTATGTTCAAAATACAATTCATACTCTCTTTACAACAAAAGACTTAAAATAAAACTTTGAGGTCTTCAAGCCTAGCACAACTTCACTTAAATGTCTAGCTTGGCTCGCCTAATCATCACGTAGCAGCTCACCTTACCCTTCTTATCTTGGCCCCAACGCTTTGGACCTGGGGAGGAAAACTTTACACATAAGTCAAATACTAAGTGAGTGATGATTTTGATATTCAGTTGGGAAATACAATTTAATCACATAAATTCATTTTTATTTTTATAAACAAACTCTAAATGTTTCATTACAATAAAACATAAATCACACATGTGCTTCGTTACTTATTCATTTCTGCCAAGAACACGAACCATGTCTAGACTTGAATACTAGCATCTCTTGGAAAATTTCCTCGATTCATTTCTTGTTGTTTAGTTTGCTACTTCAATGCTTTCTCACAACGCATTAGTCAGCTTCATTCCGTCATGTAGTCATTTTTTTACATTGTTGTCGTTACTCATTATGTGCACATAATAACATCCAAAAATCTACAACCTCCTCAAAATTGGTATATTTTTTGTAATTCCCCTATTTTTTTTCTTTTTTTGTCTTGTAGTTTTGAATACTTGTTTGAGATAAGATCCATATAGGTTATTTCTTTCTTTTTATTCTTTTTACAAACCCATTTTCTTTTTTTGAAAAATATATAAAAACCACTTTTTTATAATTTATCTATTGTATTGCATGTTACATTTTCTTTTCAGGTCTTTTTAGCAATATTAAAAAAAAATTAATATAACCAAATGAATCAAAGCAAAATATACCAAATTATATCATGAAAGATAATCATCATCCACAGTCTATTGCAACAAAAAAGTTATTATCTATAACTATTATAGTTTGTAAATATTTATAGTAGTTATGTCGTTTAAAATAATAAAAAAAATATCCGTACATTTTAATTTTTTTGAATTAAAATTACAAAACCATTCCATATAGAGGTTATTATTTTTTTTTAATGTATTTTTTCAAAAAGAAAATCTTTGCCTTATTTTTCAAATCTTTGAAGTAAAATGTGGTAGTTGTAATTACACCCTGAAAAAACCATTCAAATTTATACCTTCCAAACTTATACATAGTTGTAGAAGTTGGACTCCATAAACAATTGAGAGAGAAAAATAAAAGAGAATTGTTACATTTGGTACGTTCTAAAAGTTTATGGTAATCGAAACAAAGATATACAATGTTTTAATTATTAGATGGTAAAAAAGAATATATTTTTTAAATAAAAACTACCCTATATGTGTTTGTTGATATTCCTAAAATGTGTGGTGTCGCCTTAATTTAAAAGTTTGATGTGAACGTTTGGGTTTTATTTAAAGTTAAACCAAATCTTTTCAATTAGTTTTGCACACATTTCCCATCCAACTATATCAAAACGCTACATATAATAACCTAATTATAAATTCAAAACTCTCCTCCTTTTTTCTTAATCTCTCTCGTAGTTATGTGTTATCAATTTTTTTTCTATTATATAATTCCGTTGGTGGGAAATATCTCGACTGAAATAATTTCTTTTCGTTAAGATTAGTTTTCTGTTTTTTTATTGACCATATCTTGGGATTGTTATTTATTTCTCTGGTTTGGTGTGTTTGTTGTGTGGGAAGAATCAAGAAAAAAATAAATTTGTTCAAGAAAGAAAAAGGGAGAAAAAGCGTTGTTTTTTTGTGAATCCTTCAGGTAAGTCAACAATATGAAGAACGTTTTTTTCTTTTATAGAGAATAGAGATTGAGAATCAACTCTATTGAAAATTGAATGTACCTTAATCAATTGTTTGAAGAGATTAATTTTACTTAAGCTGCATATGATAGTTATTAGTGATTAATTTACTGTTTTACAAGTTAGTAAGATAGAATCACCAAAGTATAGAATGTTGAAAATGTATTGTGTTATTGCCGTTATATTTGTTTATTGTTCTTTTAGCAGTTTCTTCAGTTTTTAACTAAAGTAACTACCTGAAGCACAAGTGTTAACTATTTTATTGTGCGTGAAGGAAATTCGATTACTAGTCCTCTAGTTTTAGATGGATCGAATTATGCTTATTGGAAAGCAAGGATGATTGCATTCTTGAAATCAATTGATAGCAAGTCCTAAAAAGCTCTTATTACTTAATGGGAACATCCTATTGTTAAAGATACTAATGGTAAGGTCACTCAGAAGCTTGAAATCTCCTTGTCTAATATAGAGGATGAAGCTCTAAAAAATAATTCTTGTGCCTTAAATGCAATCTTTAATGGGGTTGATCATAATGTTTTCAAACTTATTAACACATGTACATCAGTTAAGGAGGCATGAAGTATTCTGGAGGTTGCCTATGAAGGTACCTCAAAAGTAAAAGTGTCACGAGTACAGTTATTAGCTTCAAAATATGAAGCTCTCAGAATGATTTAAGATGAATCGATAGTTGAGTTTAATGTGTGTGTTCTTGATCTATCAAATGAATCATTTTCTCTTGGTGAAAAAATTTATGATCCTAAGCTTGTTAGAAAAGTATTGAGATCTCCTCATCTCGCTTTAACATGAAGGTCACTTCCATTATATTGAAGAGGCAAATGACATTACCATAATGAAGCTTGATGAGTTATTTGGTTCCTGGAGAACTTTTGAATTTTGTCTCTCAAAGATGGAGATCCAAAAAAGAAAAGTGGAATTGCATTGCAATTGATAAACGATGACAAATCTAAATTAAGCAAAGATCGCTCACATGATAAAAACTTAGTTTAACTATAGCCTTATTGAAGAAGCAGGTTTTAAAGCTTAAAAGTAAATTTTATAAAAGGTCTGGTGGTTATGGATCGCAGTCTAATAGAGAGGTTAACAATTCCAACTCTTCTAGATTTGGTTCCTCCAGTTTATATACTCATAAGCGAAAAGATGTTGACAAGAGTGATTCACAATCTCTTAGAAGTGATAGAAGCTTCAGATGCCATGAGTGTGAAAGTTTTGAACACTACCAAGCAAAATGTCCTACTTTCTTAAAGAGGAAAAAGAATAGTTTTTTTGTTACACTATCTAATGAAGAATCATCATCTGACAGCGATGGAGAAAATTTTGGAAGGGCTTTAATCAGTTGTGTATCGAAAAAGGAATTTGAAGTATCTGACATTGAATCTGTTTTGAAGTCAGAGGGCATGAAAGCTAATGCTAGTCAGCTCAAGTATAATGAATTGCTGATGGGAAGAAGATCAAGAGGTTCTGAAACTTCAGAAGGAGAGAATACAGCTCTCTTGGAAGACAATTATCGCCTTATGTAAATGACTTTTGCACTTAAAATGAAACCTAGAGATGTTCAGAATGAATTTGACTCCATGTCCAAATAGGACAGATTACTTTCCTCAGGTACTCAAAGTTTGGATAATCTTCGTAGTGAAGGGAAGATTAAGAGTGATAAGAAGGGCTTGGCTTCTTAGAAAGGAATTCATATTCTAGAGAATCTTCTACCGTATTTGTTAGAGCTTCTGATAGTAAAAGTGATGATGTTGTTAACACTAAGGTGGTACAGACTAAAAGTGGTAAGCACAAAGTGAGTTAAAGATCTACAAGGAAGTGGATATGTTACTTCTGGGAAAATGGGGTCATATTAGGCCATTTTGTTGCCAGCTCTACGAATTCAATCAGTTTAGTCATAAAAGACTGATAAAAGCAGCAGAAAAAGCCTATAGAACAATTCTCTCCCATCAAAAACTGAATGGAGAGTGAACAATAAATCAAAAAACAATTTGTTCTGCGAAGAAACAAGATTACACGATAGGATTTCTCAGCATTTAAGCATAACTATGCGATTAAGGTACTACGCGAGATACAACACTAGGCGAGGAAGAGTAAAGGAATTTCCCAGAAACCTTCCCTAGGTGTTTTAATGGATCACATGCAGAGATTAAGTTAAGCATAATTAAATTAAACCTTAAGCTTACGTGTGCACCACTAAAAGGAAGAGCTGGCAAGTTAACAAGTGCTTAAGGGTGACTAAGCTTATTTAAGAATTAGTATAAATAGGGGTCCTCAACTTTAGTATTGTCATTACGAGGGATTGAAGAGAAAGTTAAGAGCTAAAGTGCTGCCATTTTATCGTATGAGAGAAGAAGTGGAGGAGGGGCATTTCAGGTTTAAGTTATTGAGTAAAGTGTTTTCTTTCAAGTATTTACATGATTTCAAGCTTTCCTTGCAAAGTGTTTACTAATTTGAAATGATGATTTCAATATCCATGTTTCTAAAGAGATTTCTAAGTTAAGCTTATACCGTGTTTAAAGCATGTTTTATATGTAGCAAAGTTAATGAAATGGTGCTCAAACCATTAGTCTACTTTCTATCGATGACTATTATGTGCACATAAGGAGTAAAGGCAACCATGTAGAAGAGATGTGCATTGCGCTTCACTTGAGCAACAAGACTGAGTTTGTATATTCTCTGATGTTGTTGTCACAGTAGTCTAAACACGAAGTAATAAGACCTAGCAGTGAGAATGATTTAGGATCCTTGACGAAAGGAATGATTGTTGACTAATGTGTGTGTTTATATGAAATGTTAAATTTATGTGAGTTCACATGTTTAACGAAATGATATTTACAAAAGGTATTTCTCGAAAAAGGGCTTTTATAAAAACTCACTAAGTCTGTTGACTTACATTTTTAAGTTTTATCTTCCAGGAATCAGGCGTTAAGGCTAAGTAAGAAAAGTTGAAGGGCTTGCCAGGAGAGAAGAGTTGCCAGACGTTATAGCTTAACTTGTAAGTTTTGAAAGTGTGTAATCTGTAAAGAGTTGTAATCGTATGACTTAAGTTTAATAAAAGTTGTTTTGAGTTTATTCTTCTGTGTTAAGTATTATATCGCCTCCAAGATTGTTTAAGTTCCAAGTTGAGTCAAGGAAAATTTATTAGGCGATTAAGCAAAGCTTAAGAACCTTAAGATTGAGTGTCTTTGGAGTTTAACCCGTCAGAGATACTCAAGTCATGTCGGGTCTTGCATACCAACCAAGGACTATGCAGGGCGAGGTGTGACACTTCGGGACTATCTCCTTCACAACCTAAGCGATTCAAAATGATTCCTACTCAAAATAATCTAAAAAGACTTCGTCGTTTGAGTGATATTCACAAATCGTCTTCTTTACATTCTAAAGTTGCTACTTCTGAATCTTCTGAGTGTTTGCATGATAAGTTTGTTGACACAACTTGGTAAGTATACCTCCAGTTCTCGTATGTCTTCTGGTTTTGAAGCTGGTCACTGTGCTGATTATCCTGGTAGTTCTCAGTTTGTTTCGCCTCGTTTGAATTCTAGTTCATCTCAGTCTTCTCTTAAGGATGGTTCTAGAGTTCCTGTTACAGAAATGAGGTTTATTTAGATCATTAATATTAACTCCGAGTCTTTGGATCATGATAATGTTGCTTTATATGAGTTGTTGCGCAGTCTGCATCATTCCGCTGCTAGTTCTGCTATATCTTCTCATGTGAATAAAGTGCCTATACCCTCTAAAGGGCCTAGGGCTGGGGCTCCGTTTGCGGGAGATGATGTGATTGATGATTTGTTTCCTGATTCTCTACTTCAGTCACATGGATTGTTATTATCTTTCGATTTGGCAACTCAGTTGGTCCAATTGTTGTTTGAAGAATCACGTTCTTTGAGTGTTTCCATTCAAGACTTGCAAGGGGTAATCTCTAGTCTAACTAGTCGTCATGTTGCAGTTGATTCTGTGTTTCATGTTTTACATTCATTAATTGTTGATTCTCAAAAGCGACCTTCTGACTCTTCTAAACATGGTTCTTAGTTTATTTTTCAACCTGCAAAAAGGAGTTGGAGTGCTTCTATGGTTGGTTTTGTGTGGTCTCTGCACTGCTAAATTTTCTTTTAATATGACACAGTTTTAGGATTTCTTTTTGTTAAGATTGGTTTTCCTTTCTTTTTTTGGATTGACCGTCTCTTGGGATTGTTATTTATTTTCCTAGTTTAATATGTTTGTTGTGTGCCAAGAATCAATCAAAAAAGACATTTTTTCGAGTTTTTTTCTGTAAATCATTTGAGTGAGTCAACAACATACAGAAAACTTTTTTGATAAAGAATCAAGATTGAGAATCAACACTATTGAATATTGAATGCACCCTAATAAATTGTTTGAAGAGATTAATGATTTAAGGGGTATTTTTCTTAAGTTGCATATGATAGTTATTAGTGATTAATTTACTGTTTTATAAGTCAGTACCATAGATTCATTCAAGTATAGAATGTGGAAAATATGTGTAAATCATGGGCTAATATAACCATGAATCTATATTTATGATTCATATCTCAAGCCAATTCAAAATTTTTAATCTCGGGTCAAAAACCCCCCTATATGTAGATATTGTGTCATCGAATTTCAATGTCTTGTGTCATTGCTCCTATATTCGTTTACTGTTCCTTTAGTCGTTTCTTCTTCCGTTCTTAACTGAGGTAACTAGGTAACTACTTGAAGCTTAAGTGTTGTCTATTTTATTGTTTTCTCAAATTCATGTAGAAACACCTTTTTAAAAAACCTTTTCAAAATTCGTTTTTAATATGTTTACAATTATGACCCTAAAACTTAAATAAATGCATTACGTGTAAATTTTTTAAACCATTCTTTCTAATAAATTTGTTCTGTATATTGTAGATGTAGCTAACACATTAAATATATGGACGTTTATATATATATATATATATATATATATATATATATATATATATATATATGTTATATGTATTGAATTCTTTACCTAACTATGGAACATTTTGGAAATATATGGACGTTTATATATATATATATATTATATGTATTGAATTCTTTACCTAACTATGGAACATTTTGGAAATGGGAGAGACAAAGGTAATAGGACAAAAAGAGCAGGTAGTGATGAATCTTTTTTAAAAAATACAAAAAGAAAGAAAGAAAGAGTTACAATAACAAAATAAGACAACTTACACCTTTCCTCCATATTAGTTATGGTGTGGTGAGTCACGAGGATCACAGAAATTTAAAAATAAAAATTAAGATTTTTTTTCTAAGTTTTCGTTTCCTAAATTAATGGCCATTTTTTTTATATGAATAGAATAGCTCGTACTCAATATAACAATCACTCACACATCCAGTTTTGTAGATGCATGGAGTGTTGTATCCACGAATTAACAATTTATCTTATTCTACCATTTGAGTGGTCAAGACACACCACCACTACCATACGAAATATCTCTTTAATTGTTGGTTCCCGAACACAATTAATTCATAATAAAAATATATTTTTAGTTTCTTATTTTTCTCCACCTCATGTGTTCTTATCCTCCTACAAATAAAATTAATATTATTATGTCTCCACATCAGGTATTTGTGCCAAAAGAAAAATGAAGAAGGTAGTAAAATATAATGTATAATAATTTAGGATCTAGAAATATCAGCAAAAGGAAACACACATACATGACATTTACTGAATAATATTGTTCAAAAACACATACAATCCCATCAAAATGGGCGGTGGAAATTAACATAATAATAAGCAATAGCCCAAATTTGTTTACTCAACAATCATTTTTCTGAGTTCAGCAATAAACTCAGTAGTCTTTTTGGAGTCAGGTAAGGATTTAGAAACACTCTCCCTTTGCAAACATCTTTTCGCCCAACTTATTAACTTTGGACACTCACTTTCAATGCTGAAATTTCCAATGCTCTCTAGACCACTGAACCAAGTTGAGAATCCAATCAAAGCTATGTCTAAGACTCCAAAGCATTCACCTCCAAAATAATCCTTTTCTCCAAGCACTTTTTCTAATTCCTTCAATATTTCCATCATCTCCTTCTTCCCTTCCTCTTGCTCCTCTCCTTTTCCACCATATATCTTCCTCACACTTCCATAAAGCTGCATTTTCAATACACTTGTTTTATCAAAAACGAAAACAAATAGGTTACCAAAATAGATAAGGTGTTAATTAGCAAATTAAACACACAACCTTCTCAACCACGATAAATTAAAATTAAGATGAAGTTAAGGAAAATGAAGAAAAGAAATTGAGAGAGAAAACAAAGGGTTACCTTCTTATCGATGAAATCAATCCAAAATCTGGCTTGAGCTCTTTCATAAGGATCGGACGGAAACAAAGGAGCTCTGTCATTCCAAAATTCATCGATATACTCAACAATAATGGAAGATTCACAAATAGGTTTTCCATTATGAATAAGAACTGGGATTTTCTTATGAATTGGATTCATTTCAAGAAGCAAAGGGCTCTTGTTTCTCAGATCTTCTTCAATACACTCATAACCCACACCCTTCTCTGCCAAAGCTACTCTAACTCTCATCCCAAACATGCTGGGCCAGAAATCCAGGATTTTCACTTCGTCCCCCATTTTTAACCAAACAGGAATGAAACTTGAAACTTCAAACAAATTCTGAATGACGAAGAGAAACTAAGGGTGAACTCATTTTATAGAATTTGGAAAAGGAGAAAAAATTGAGAGTGGACCCTTTTTAGAAAATTCCCTCCTTTTCCCTTGGGAAAAAGCCAATTTGAAGTTTATCTCTATAGTCAACAGTTCTGGGTTTATTCCGTTTCAATTTTTTGGACTTTCAATGATTTTTTAAAATAATTTTACGGTAGATTTTTCATTACTTTTTTATTAGCATTTTTTTACCGTATTTAAAATTTGTCTTAATGTGGAGAATTAAATTTATGATGCACTAAAAAGTTGAACAAATTGTATTGTTTTATAACTCAGTATTAGCTATTGCTTATTAGGGTTGAGAGAATTATAAATTGGGTGCATTCCACGTTATGTTTTATTTTATATATGTTTATAAATTGAGTCACATTCAAATCTTCGAATAGATCACATTTGAAATCCAACATAGGATTTGATTATTTGATTATTTATTTAAGAAGAAAATCAGAAACCTATGTTGTTCTCAATATTTATTTGATTATTTCTTCTCATTTATTACTAATTTTAAATGTCATTAACCAATACCAACTACTAACTTCATCGTGACTCATAAAGGACCATTGACCTACCTATTTTGTGTCAATTTGTTATTTCCACAAATTATATATATATATTACTTTAAATTTAATTATGAAACTTACCTTTCATATTTCATATTTCCAAATATGAGCTACATTTGAATGACTCAACTATTAGTCTATAAATATATAGCTATTCTTCAAATTAGGTTTCTACCTTTCATTTTCATAACCATTTTTTTCTTCTTCATTTTCATAACCATTTTTTTCTTCTTCATAAAACTTTCTCCATTATAAGTTTGTTGAAATTTGTTGAAGTTTGAAGTTCCATTTAGTTCGCTCTCCCCTTAAATATCTCCAGATATAATATTATCACCCTCCCTAAAGTCTTCATACCCTTATCTAACTTATGGAAGACTTACTCTTATCTAAAGTCGGATTCACACTTAAGTTTATTGAACCGTGTAAACAAAACATTACTTTTAATAAAGAAAATTTATTCTATTTTAAAAGATAACTACTCTTCAAATTCATACACACATATTTTAAATTGTCATAAGTAAATAATGTGTAACTTATTGAACTCAAATATGTGTATTTGTTTTTCTTGAATTTGTTCATTTTTTAAATTTCTAATTTTTTACTTTTTATCTGCCAAATCTCTAGTTATTTTTTTCTTATAGTTCCCTCGTGGAGATGCTCGTTATATTGAAGGCTTTAACCTATATTATGAATATTTTTCAATGTAGATTGTGTATAATATTCTTCAAAAGAAAAAAAACGTAAAGGGAGTATCCATTAATTATGGATTATCTTCTGAAGCAATCACCCAAAACAATATTTTCAATAATGTAGATTGTGTATAGTATATTTTTAATACACATTAAATTTTAAAATATGACAATGTTGAAAAATGACATTAAAAAGTTGGATCTCCACAATTTTGAGAACAAAAAAATAAAAGTATAAATCACCTTATATATGGAATATCAAAGCCACAGCTGGCCAATTTTATTCAATGTTTCACACACTATATTGAAATAATATTAAAAGAAAATGATTTTTTTTCTTTTTTTAGTACCACAACTTCAGGATAAAAAATCTTCAACCATTAAATAGAAATGTGCTCATCTCCCAACTTTTTTTCAAAAGAAATAGTTAATGAACTTCTTATTCAGCAAATCTAAACAGAAAATAAGAAATACAAGCATAAAATTAGTCAAGCCCAAAACTTTTCTTCCATTGAACCACAAATTCATAGACATTCTTGGGTTCAGGCAAGGACTTAGCTACACTCTCATTTTGCATGCATCTCTTTACCCAACACATTATCTTTGGACACTCAGATTCAATACTAAAGTTGCCAATGGTCTCATAGGTATAAAACCAAGTGTAGTATCCAATCAAACCAATGTCTACAAATCCCAAACTCTCACCTCCAAAGTAAGTCTTGTCCCCAAGAACTTGTTCCAATTGCTTCAGTATTTCTATCACCTCTTTCTTCCCTTTCTCACGTTCCTCTCCTTTCCCTGCCCATATCTTCTTTGCACCATCATATAGCTGCTCATCACAAATGACACGTTGAATTAAAGACATGAATGTATGTTGTTTGGAAGTGATTATACAGTGACTAAAATAGTTTTTTAAAAAAATAAAAATAAAAAGGTATACCTTCTTGTCGATGAAATCCACCCAAAATTTGGCTTGAGCTCTGTCATAAGGATGTAAGGGCAACAGATTAGGAGCTTTATCCTTCCAAACTTCATCAATATACTGAAGGATAATGTAAGATTCACAAATGGGTTTTCCATTATGAATAAAAACAGGGACTTTCTTGTGGATTGGGTTCATTTGAAGAAGCAAATGGCTCTTATTCCTCAGATCTTGTTCAACATATTCATAACTCACACCCTTCTCTGCCAAAGCTATTCTAATTCTCATCCCAAACATGCTTCCCCAGAAATCCAATAATTTCACTTCCTCCCCCATGTTACTCCCCAAAAATGACAACAAGACTTTTGAGATATGGAATGCAGTGGACACGTTTTAATGGTAAAGATATGAAATAATATTAGAAAACAAAGTTCTTTTTCTTTTGATGAGAGTGGTCGGGACTCTGTGGACCAATTTTTCTTTTTTTAAAATTTCTTTTGGCTTACCTGCCTATGATGGAAATTATCCACCGTTCGTTTTTATATATATAATTAATACATAATGGAGAGAAAAATAGTTGGAAAGTAAAATTAGGATTTTTAATATTAAATTTGTGTCTACAGTGATAGTAATTAGTGATTTAAGATGGTGTGGGTATGGTAAATAGGGGAGTTGGTATTGGGAGGTAAAATCTTCAACCTCCTCAAATGTTATTTTCTTTCAATTGTTAAAAATAAATTAATAAATATATGATAGAAATTGAATGTGAAATTAGAAATGGAAATAGAGCAGAAAAGGAGGGAGAAATGAGAAGAGGTCGTCATTTGGTTGAAGTTTCAGGGTTCTTCTCGAAATTAAGATCCCCCATTTCTAGACTCGTCGTTGCCATTTTACAACAAATTAATTAATTTTCTTAAATCTAAAAGTTAGATTCCATCCAAATTAATTCATTTTTTTAATAGATGAAATAGAATGGGCAACCAATTCAAACCTCTTATTTTTCACTTAAATCTTAGAGAAAAATTGGTATACGCATACCAAATCTTGGAGTTTGTTCTAAAAAAGTTTTAAAAAGAGAGGATACATATTACAAATTTTTAAAAAAATTTAATTAAACTAAATCTTTAAAAATATATATTACACAAAATTTATTAGATTATTTTCTTATGGTATAATTAAAATTTGTAAAATATATTTTAAATTACATATTATATTTAAACAACGACAAACAGACAATGAGAAAATTGAATAATTAAAAAGAACCGAGAAGGAGAAGGTAGAGGGAGGAAGAGAGCCGAGGGAAATGAGAAATAGTGACATAAAAAAGTAAGAAGTGAGAGAAATAGCAACAGATGAGAGAGTAGACAATGAAGAATAGTGACAGAGGAGGAATGAAAAAATTGGTAGAATATTCTTAGTCTTAATCCTAAAATTATAATAAGGCTTAGAAGTAAATATGGAGCGGGCTAAATTGAGATTTGTTTAATAAAATATATTATTCCTACCTAAAACCTACCATATATCTTTTACATGTTTATGTTTATCAATTAACTATTATAGATACACTCTAAATTGCAAATGTTATCAACTAACAATTTTGTTAAAGATTCTATCAAATGACCCTTACGACCGTACATATTTGTCATCGGAAATTCCATCTACAAATTTCAGTAGAAACACCATTTCTCACGCAATATTTCTTAGAGGAAGAAGATGAGATGATAGAGATTTATGAACGTATATCAAGATAAATGTTCATTTTGTTGAAGATAAGGTAAGGAGAAAATATTTGAAGATCAAAGAGGGTGTAAATTGATGTTAATGGAAAAGTAAGTGTGAATGGGTGGAAGAGGGAAAGGGATGTGTGGTGAAAGGGGCAGTTGTGTTGGTATTGACGAAAAAAGTATATTGATTATGATGGAAGATGACTTTTTAGCAAGAATTAATTATTTGGTTTGGGGATTCTTGTTCGAGTAGAGTTTTTAGGATACAATATGTTGATGATGAGATCAATGTATCTATTAGTCATTCATGAAGTAGCTTCAATACCATAACTCCACCAATCGTGCGTCTTTAAACAACCGATCTATTCAACCTTTTTTGGGAGAAAAATTGAGAGGCCAAACTTTTTTTAAATTAAAAAATTAGATAGTTATGTATGAGTTATGGGACGATCAGTAGTTTATCTTCTCCATTTGAGCAAAGACAGAGTACAAATTAAGAATATTAATTTGTTTCTCTTTTAATCAAAGGATGATTATTCCTCTTTAAAACTTAAAAGGAGACCACCATACAACTGACGGAATACCACAAAGTGCTTGGAAGAGTTGCATAATTCACTAAGGACATCCAAAACTAAAGCTGGCAATTTATGACAATATTACTATTTTATTGAACAGTGAGACTCACTACATTGACAAATTGTTCAAAAGCACACACACAAGCAAATGTGCGAATGAACCATCTTTTTTTCTTTTTAGCTATACTTTTCAATACCCAAAAACACAGAAATTAAAATACACAAAACACCACCACCACGTGAAACACTACATATAAAACATTACACATGAATTTATATGTTATTGTTTTGGTCAAATAATCCCCAAAGCTTTTTGCACTTGAACCACAAAATCATAGATCTTCTTGGAGTCAGGAAGGGACTTGGCCACACTCTCGTTTTGCAAACATCTCTTTCCCCAACTTATTATCTTTGGACACTCAGCTTCAATGCTAAATTTCCCTACTGTCTCATATGTATAGAACCAGCTGTAAAATCCAATCAATGCAATGTCTATAAATCCCAAACTCTCACCTCCAAAATATTCCTTTTCTCCAAGAACCTGTTCCAATTGCTTCAATATTTCTATGAACTCTTTCTTTCCGGCTTCATGCTCTTCTCCCTTGGTAGCCCATATCTTCCTTGTTGGACCATAAAGCTGTAGACAATATTCAACAATAAAATATATGCATATTAAATTCAGTGGGATTCATCAAGGATGTATGGTCGCTAAAAATATGAAATTATCTTCTTTAGAAATATTAACTTGATATTGTTGGAATATGACAGGTTGAGTTTTATGCTACAAATTAACCCCACCCACTCACGCATGTCATTTAACAAAAAAGAGAAAGAAAAAAGAAAAAATAAATCTTTTACAAATGGGTCAAGCTTCTCAAATTCGTACTTGCTTTTTACGCAACTTTTATGAGGGGATGGGGTATTTTTTAATAAAATACACCAACTTTAACAACAACGACAACAACAAAAGTATGCAAGGGAGAGAGAGAGGGGAGAAGACAAAATTAACCTTCTTATCAATGAAATCAACCCAAAATCTGGCTTGAGCTCTGTCATAAGGATGAGAAGGCAAGAGAGGAGCTTTGTCATTCCAAAATTCATCGATATACTCAACAATAATGGAAGATTCACAAATGGGTTTTCCATTATGAATAAGAACTGGGATTTTCTTATGAATTGGGTTCATTTCAAGAAGCAAAGGGCTCTTGTTTCTCAGATCTTCTTCAACATACTCATAAGCCACACCCTTCTGTGCCAAAGCTATTCTAACTCTCATACCAAACATGCTGGGCCAAAAATCCAACAGCTTCACTTCCTGATCTGCCATTTTTACTCAAGTTGATCAGAATAATAAGGAATGAAGAGAGATTGAGAGTGGACCCATTTTATAGGGAACCATATATTGCAAAATTAGAGAGAGAGAGGGGTTAAGGATAAAAAAGGTAATTAAGTAAGGTGAGAAGGAGAATTGAAACAGCTCTTCTTTGCAAATTTCAATGCCTCTCTGGAAAAATCATTTTTCTTCTTGGTCAATGTATAGATGAGAATTTCAAGTGTTTATGTCTTCTAGTATGTAAAACAATCAATATCATATTTAATTTGAACTTCAACATAAACAGTATACTGATGTCCCTTGTATTAAGTTCTCTCTCGAATTTCGACTAGACGTGTAATTGTTAAACTTTCATATTAAGTTTT
Source organism: Cucumis sativus (assembly GCF_000004075.3). NCBI lineage: Eukaryota > Viridiplantae > Streptophyta > Magnoliopsida > Cucurbitales > Cucurbitaceae > Cucumis > Cucumis sativus. Next base: position 5,337,049 of record NC_026658.2, read on the forward strand.
TTAGATTATTCTTTGCCAAATTTGGTTGAGTTAGATAAAATAAAAAGGATAAAACCCTAAGCTAATTTTGTACATTATTTATACAATAATAACAAAAAATTTAAACAGACCATATACAGAGAGATAGGTTTAATGAATTTTACAATATTCTATAAATAGTTTCATTTGCATGTAGTATCCATAACAATTTCCCATATTTTATATTAATATATTTGAGAAAGAAAAAATAGTTTTCAAATATGTGTATGGGTGGGGAAGTGATGGGTTTTTTTTTTTTTTTGCTAAATAAACTATTTATGTCAGTGTATTTGGATGTGCCCAAAAAATAAAATATTTTCTTTCACTTTACAAACAATATAACTAAAATAAAATCTATTTAAAACTAATATTCAATTCTATAAAATTAACAACCAATTTAAGTATTAGATAATTATTCTAAAGTCTGCCATCTTAAATTGTTATGGATTCTCTTGATTTACATTATATGGTACCAAATAGATTGATTTGATTTGATGGGTGGGAAAAGTCTCTTTAATTTCAAACTTGACAATATGGTATATTAATATTGTGTGAGTTGAAGTTGGGGAAGAAAAATAGCATCAAACTTGTCAAAGAATATCATTAATTAATATTTGAAATAATAATAATAAATAAATAAAATGAAAGAATCTTAAGTTGGAAACCTCCAAAAATAGGATGACCTCAGTGCTGACCTCATAATAAATCTTAAAAATAGAAAAGAAAACAAGAAACTCTCAGTAGTTGATTTTCTAATCTTATTATATATAAGTTTTCTAGATATATCTACACAATCACTATCACTTTGGTCAAATAAATAGATGAATCTACACAACTCACTGCTCACCTCATACTTGATTAGATTTAATTTAATTGGTGGTTTATTAACTTTCCATAAAATAGCTTCGTTATTTATTTTGATTTGCAAAATCCCTTTTCCTTTACCTGTCTTTAATCAATTTAAAGATTTATTTATGTTGGTTCTATTAGTAATAGACTTCAATCTCATTTTCTATCATTAATAGATGTTAATAGATATCAATAGCGTCTATTCCAATCGATAAATGTATAAAATTTTATTATATAATTTGTAAAAATAGTTTGATTTATTTTGGTGAGGTTGGTTAGTTTTTTATACTTTAATTTTATGAGGTGAGCAATGATCTCACCAGAGAGGGTGTCCTCCATGTTTCTGGGTTTGAAAAGTTCCTTTCTTGTTTCCTTTTATATTTATTACATTTCTGATGGGTGAAGTATTCAAAATGTTGGTCTTAAAGTGTTTTGAAAATGAATAGAAACTGATTTAATTAATTCAACCAATAATAATAGTTAGTTTGGGTATTGAACAAATGCATCTTTTACACCTAATTACATTTCTATCGTTCTAACATTGTTTGCAATTACATCTTTGTTTGAGCAAATAGGTCCATAAAGTTTGTGCAGTGAAGGTCCAATTGTATAATCTTTTTATCTTCTTATATTTTTTTATCAGCTTAGTTGTTTAAAAAGAAAATTCATAAATGGTTATCATATAGTTGGTGATTATTAATTTCAGTGGATTAAAATAGTTTAAGATCATATTATTTTAAGTTGGATTGTAAACTTATAATAGATTATATAACTGTTTTAAAAAACAGTCTATTAAAATCGGCTAGCAACAGTCACAAAAAACGGTTGATAAAAGTAACTGACAACGATCACTCAAAAATGATGGACTAAAGTTGACTAACAACAATTGTTGAACACCAATCTACAAAAGTTGGTCGATCACTAAACAATAGTTGACAAAAGTTGGCCAACCACACAACTATCGAAAAGCAGTCGACAAGTTTGGCCAATGGCAATGTAAAAAAATTAGGGTAGGATGTTGACTAACGACCATTGGAAACATTTGTCGAAAGTCGGTTGACAATGATTATTGAAAATAATAGCGGTCAACAAAAATAGTTGTCATAAAAACGTTCTTTGAAAGTTGATCGACGATGACTGTCAGAGGTCAACCAATAATGATTGTAGAAAAAACAGTAGACGAAAGTTGATAGTCAACTGTTAACAAAAAAAAACAATAGAAAATTGTATCAGATGACAAAAACCATAAACGAAAATTGGTTAGATGGATGTTCATGGATGACAGCCATTGAAGACCATAGTCGAATATTGGCCGACAAAAGTTGACGGAAATAGCTGTTAGAGGTTGGTTGGTGAGGATAGCCAAAATGTTTCGTACAAATTAAGGAGATTAACCCTTAAACACAAAATTTTAAGACCGCAATTGAAACTAAAAAAAAATAGAATCTCTAAAGGAAAATTGAAGGCCCTTATCTCTCACACACATGCAAGGCTTGACCCATTTCCCTATGACGTGCAAAACCACTTTCCATTCATGTTCATGACATCTCTCCTAACACAATGCCGATCTAACCTACCATATAAAAGACTATATAAAAAGTTAACTTACTCCATCGTCATACGCTACCAACAAACTTTTTTTTACCACTTCGGTGAGGTTATAAAACTATTGTTTATAAGAATCTCTGACTGATTTAGTAGAGCCGTATGGACCCAGACTTCAAAACACAAGAAAGAGTGAAACCTATTTAGGACGGATTTACTACAACCGGATGAGCAATACACCATGCGACCTTTTAACATCTTGAACGATGAGAATGAATCTTACTTAACATTAAAGAATCGTTTCAAGAAAATTACAACTTCACCTACCACTCATCTGACGTTTTAATAGTACATAATGATGTTAAGGAGACATCAGTCATTTGGGAAAATAAACCATGTTTTATTTAGGACGCGATGAGGTAAATAAGACATCAACCATTTGGAGAAAAAATGCTTTTTTCTTCTCCAAATAAATCAGTAAGATAGAAAGCATATTTTGATCATTTCTATAAAATCTTTCAAAACAAAGGTCATGATTTTTTTTAATGCTTTAAAAATAAACATTTGCACTTCTGGGTTGGATTAGGTAACAGATTTCAACAAAGTGTGATACACCACAAGTATAGAAATATAGATATGGTGCATAACACGAAATAACAAAACACAACAAATCAAATCACTTCAAATGAGATTTCAATCCTACTATCCACAAAGAGAAGTTTTGATGTGTAAACTTGAGCTAAGATGAATTTGGTGATAGATCAAAGAGATCTAACTCATATTCAATCAGAAAACAACAGTCTCAGCATCCTTATATCAAACAATGTATACAACATCTTTAACGCACATCATCAACTGAGTCTCAGCCGTTGGCCTTCTACTTTCCTAAAACAATCATCAATAATATTCTCCAAACTTATTATCACCCTTCTAAGATAATCCAATATTCTAGTCTTCAAACTGTTATAATGTTCCGAACAAGTTTAATGAAAGAAACATCCTTTAAAAACAGAACGTCTCCATCATCCAGAATCACTTTCCAATACTACAAAAAATAAAAAGATAACTGAACGTTAGTTCTAATTGCTTGATGCAAACTTAGATATTAATCTCCGCCACGGTTATGTACAATGAGAAGAATTAAAGCCGAAAGAGGTATAAGACACTGTGATAATGACAACTAGATGAAATACAAACAAACCCTTTGAAAGCAGCATCACCTCAAATATTTCCAACTGTAGGCTGCCGCAAGAGCCTACTGCGTCATTTAATCACATCGAGTCAGGTACAAGATCAGATGTAAGGTGTAATAGGTTGCTTAAAAAGCAGACTTACATGGTAAAAATGCTAACTCAATGAAAGCATAGATATGTTTCTCTCCCGCAGTTTGCCTATCTATATTTCTTTAAAGGAAAATTTATGCAATGCATCCTCGAGATAATGACTGTAAGCCAAAAATCCTACCAAAAAGAATATTATACAAAATCGAATAGAATTCCTGAACTTTCTTCTCTGCCACCAGTTGTGCAGCTTCGAGGTATAAAGAAATTTCAATAGTTCGCATCAGCGGTCCCGACTTTTCACCAGATTAATGGTAAATCCACTGTAGCAGTTTGGGTGTGATACAGATCAAATTCCCAATGATGCCAATGCTTGCTTGAACATAGTATAGGATATCATCTTCACAGATCATCAACAGGACATTCCATTCCCATCAGAAGGAACACTTACAACAGAATGAATTTTGTTATATAGATTGTGAGCATTATATGGATGTACATCAAGAACCAAGATAAGGTTTTTACTCAGCACAGCTACCGTGGACGAAGAGAAGAGACTCACTAATGTTACTTTTCTTGGCTAAATAGTTGAAGTTTTTCAATAAGGTCCCCTTTTAGAGATTCTGGTATCCGTGAAATAAACTTTTGTTTGGCCTCTTCAATCAGCAATTTCCTGCATTGTATATAAATCCACGTATAAATTACAAAATATTAAGACAGGAAATATGATTGGAGTAAAACCAAGTCAAGTAGGATAGAGGGTGTTGAGCCTAAACATTATGCTTAAACTCTAACAAGGATGGCCCCAAGTCAAGTCACCACGGTCACTATGTATCATATAGATGACTCACTATGCAAACCAAACATTTAAGTCAACTAATCTAAGTTTCTAACGTCCTACAACAAAAATCCTAGATCATCTAATAAAAGCAATCAAAAGGAGCCCTTTGAAGGTTATTAAAAGACTCGAAAAGGGGAAAATAAAGCACAGTTCAATCAGCAGGAGATATCCCCACTACAAAATCATAACTCTCCATTTTTTTAAAACAAAAAGAAAACACAAATGGATCATAATTCTCAATTTGAAAAGGTAACGGAAACAGGAAATCCACCAAATGAAAATCTAGAAACACAGAACCTGGGCATCAGTATGAAGAACCGTACACACAAGCTCTAGACACGAGTATGGCTTATCAGCATTGGCACATTGTTAATGGGTGTTTATGCACAGTTTTTAAGTAAAAATTGGTATAATTTTCTTTTAGAGACAATAAAAATTGGAATACATTTATAGACTATTCCCTATAGGACTGCAGTCCATAAAATACCCAAACAAAATACCCAAGTTTAACACTAAAATACCAAACAAAATGGCAAAACAGAGGTAGCATTCTGATATCCTTTATTTATATATAAGCCAAAAAGGTGATTACAGCCATCATGATATGATAATAACGAAGAAAAGACACAATAAAACATACCCAGCCTCCTTATAACAAGCTGAATATTCTCATAGGCTACAGCAGCCTCTCCTACCAAAAAACAACCAAATAAAACCTAGCTAGCCAATCCCCAAAAAGACATGTTTATATTCCTGCCTCTCATTCCTCCCCGTGCGCCCCACTTGCATGATCTCTTTCCCTATCATTCCCTCATCATTTGCTGCCTGGGGTTTTACCTTTCTGACCCTCCTTTTGTATGTATGGACAATCGGGAGCCTTACAGTAGAAGAGAGAGTTGCCTTATCATTAGTTTTGATGTCTTGTTGGGGATTGGGTAGCTAGGTTTTATTTGGTCATCTTTTGATAGGAGAGGCTGCTGTAGCCTATGAGAATATTCAGCTTGCTATAAGGAGGCTGGGTATGTTTTCTTGTGTCTTTTCTTCGATATTATCATATTGTGACTGCTGTAATCACCTTTTTGGCTTTATATATAAATAAAGGATATCAAAGTGCTACCTTTGCTTTGCCATTTTGTTTGGGTATTTTAGTGTTAAACTTGTTGTATCTCTACAACTGGTATCAGAGCCCTGAAACTGGGGGTTACTCGACTAATGGCTCAAAGACAGATAGAAGAGAGAGTTGATGGAACTGAAAAGGAAATATTGGGCTTGAAAAAAATGATTCTGGAAATGAAGAAGTCCATGGATAGGATGGCTGACGAAATGAGAGAAAACCATAGTTACAAAAGAAGAGAGGAGTCCAGAACGTTTGATGGTTCGGTTATGAAACTCAAGGGAAAAGTGGAAGAAACGAACACCCCAATGGAAGCAAATGCGACAAATGTAGATCGAAGCAAGTATAAAAAACTGGAAATGCCAATGCTTGCAGGGGAGAATCCCAAATCCTTGGTATATAGAGCAGAGCACATCTTTGAAATTAATAACCTGTCGGAAACAGAGAAGGTAAAGGTAGCTGTAGTTAGCTTTGAACAAGATGAGGTTGATTGGTACCAGTGGAGTCAACCGAAAGAAGATCGAGTCCTGGGAGGACTTGAAAGGAAGAATGTTCAATATTTTTAGTGATTCCGGGCAGAAAATTTGGGCGAGGCTGATTCGAATAGAACAAGATAGGTCCTATAATTGATTGTGTCAAGAAATTTGTCAACTACTCAACTCCATTGCCACACATGGCCGAAAGCGTGCTCAGGGATGCGTTTGTGACAGGTCTTGAACCTGCCCTTCAAGCAAAGGTTATCAATAGACATCCTCAAACATTAGAGGAGTGTATGAAGGAGGCACAGCTGGTGAACAACAAGAACTTAGCAATGAAACTAGCCAAGGCAGAGTGGGGAAGAGTTTAACAGAAGGGAGGAGAAAGTGCAGGCAAGAGTCAAGTCAGTAGTGAGAAAAGTATATCAAGAAAAACTTAGTTTACAATGAAACATATCACAATTCCTATTAAGGGAAGTTATCAGAAAAATTAACCCCCAATTAAAAAGCTATCAGATACGGAGTTCAAAGCAAGGATGGACAAAGGGTTGTGCTTTAGGTGCAATGAGAAGTATTCACCGAGCCATAGATGCAAGGTAAGGGAAAAAGGGGAGTTGATGCTCTTCATTCTTAACGAGGAAGAAAGTACCGGAGAGGAGGCATCTTCGGAAGGAGTGACAGAAGAAGTGGTAGAATTAAATCAATTAGATATAGTTGAGGCAACAGAAATTGAGCTAAAAACCATCAAGGGGTTCACCTCCAAAGGAACAATGAAGCTGAGAGGAAATGTGAGAGGGAAAGAGGTAGTGGTCCTTATTGATAGTAGAGCCACTAATAACTTCATACACGAGGCATTAGTTGAGGAACGACAGATACATTGAGCAAGGAACACAGTTTGGGGTAACTATTGGCAATGGCACTCGTTGCAAGGGCAGAGGCTTGTGTAGGAGAGTAGAATTGAGATTCAAAGAATTGACTATTGTAGCGGATTTTCTAGCGGTGGAATTGGGAAGGTATTGACCTAGTTTTGAGGATGCAGTGGCTGGATACCACCGGAACAATGAAGGTACATTGGCCCTCCTTGACCATGACTTTTTGGGCGAACGATAAACAAATTGTGCTCAAGGGGATCTGTCACTCATTAAGGCAGAATGTTCACTGAAAACATTAGAGAAAACTTGGGAAACAGAAGACCAAGGGTTCCTCTTGGAACTACAAAACTATGAAATAGAAATGGAGGATAATTATGATGAAGAAACAGAGGAAAAATGAAATGAAGAAGAATTACCCATGATTCAATCCTTGCTCAAGTATTATGTTGACATATTCAGGACATCAAAAAGGCTGCCTCCAAAAAGAGCAATTGACCACCTCATACTAACTCTACCAGATCATAGGCCCATCAATGTGAGGCCTTACATAACGCTTATACATTTAGCATTTATATGTTCTTCACATTTGACCTTCAAATTGTTCACAAGTATTTGATGTGTGTTTATCGTGCAGATACAGTTTCTTAATGCCAATTTAAATACCATTAGAAAGAAAAATGCCTTTTATATTTATGAACAGTCAAAGCTTATGAAGAAGAACTAACAATCCAGGTTTAAGGAATTCCCAACAAAATGGAAAGCCAAAAAAACTAACAGACTTTCTTCAGAAGAGGAATGATAATTTCAAATAATAATGACTTGCATGAGAAGTCGTCCGAACATGTAAAAAGTAATACATACTTTAAATCATTACAACTTTGAGTGGTGTCCATTTCCCGTAAGCATAATCTCTTCCTTGAACGCATGCAATTGAAGACTTCCTCTAACCAACCGCATGACCTTAAAACTGATAAAGTTTCTCTCTTGAGACTAAATATAGATTACAGAAAGATTGTCAGAATCCCAAAAAGTATTGATAAAAGTAAAGCATAAAGGAAATAAACTAAAGAGGTACATCAAAAGCTTTATAGTAAGAGATAATACAACTGGTAAGCGTGAGTTTGGCACACATAATTTAAAAACTTCTTAAGAAAAAACTCTTATTTTATAAAATTGGTTTTAAATAAAATCCTTGTATGTTTGGTGACATTTTCTTAAAAGTAATTTTAATCACAAGTTGCTTGGTTATAAAACTCTTAAAGTATTTCATAAAATTGGTTTTAGTTCAAATCCTTGTATGTTTGGTGACATTTTCTTAAAAGTAATTTTAATCACAAGTTGCTTGTTCCAAAACAACCATAAAACAATTCTAAACTGATTCTCACTCAATCACCTTTTGGATAAGCTAACTTCAAATTGATTCTTTAAAAAATGAATATAAACCAATTTGACTACTTGAAAAATGATTTTATTTATCAACAAGCACTCTAGATTTAAGAGAAACAAACACTTTTGGCACCATATTGTGTATATAAGCCATGGTTTCCTGTTTGACGACCATAGTGTATATAGGTCAACAAAGACAAATCTAGTCAGGACAAGAAAATTCTCATTCATCTTAATCTACCAAAGATCATAAAATGAAAGTACTGGACTTCATTGAATTCAATAGAGAAATGTTTTTTAGGAGATTGACATACTCTTGTTTCAGGTCTTCAACTCTTTCCCGAGATTGAGCATCCTGTTGAAACAAGATACAGAAGTCTGACTTTCTTTTGGCCCTTCTGACCTCAGAGGGGCAGTTGCTTGCATTATCCACTTCATCATGATTAGACCCCCTTCCTGAAGTGAACTTGTTATTCATAGGATTAATATTGCATGGGTCATGTTTATCTGCTTTCATTCCCATACTCCCACCATTGCCATTACTGCTCACTAACACAGATTTATGTTCCCTCTCAATGACATCATGTTCAACTTCAAAACTTTTCTTGCTATTTCCATTCCCAAGAGAAGATTTATGTCTTGCACCATTTTCCAGAGGCAATGAGTTTACATTCTCTTTCTCATTCTCCTTGATGGATTGATCCTCCTCAAGAACAATCTTTCCGTTAATGGTGGAAGGAGCTCGTATGGTATTAGAATGTCCATTCATATTAGAATGTCCATTCATATTAGACTTTCCTCGTGAACTGAAAGTTGGTTTATCTACCTTAGATAAACTTGAAAGTTCCTTCCGAGAAGATTGCTCGACATGGGATCTTGTCTGTGCTGTTTTAGTAACAACAGAATGTTTTGAGACTTTGGACCCATCACTGCGATTACATTCATGAGATTTTACACCATTGGAAGCAAGAGCTGTGCTAGCAGTTACTGGCCTTTGGTTCGTACGAGAGAAAAAGAGAATATAAACCTTTTCTGACAAAACCTCTTGCAGTGTTGAAACTGTAACATATGAGTCGTTGCAGCAATACCACCTACCTGATGCATCCTGCTAAGAAAATAAAGAAGACCTTATCAGGATCTGAAATTGTAATATATTTTGTAGGTTTTATACAAATATGGCCCAAAATAACCTTGATATATGCATAATAATGTCCAGATTCTGCAGAGAAACCTGAATGCACTATGGTACCAAAGAGCTTGTACTCCGGCCGTGAATCCTGTAACAAGATGTAAGAAATTTATTATAATGAAATATATCATAATAAAATAACAAAAGCCCACCCAAAAAGGACCAAAAGGAAGTTGCAATCCGTAGCATAAATGAATCATGCAAAAGATCAAAAACTAAAGAAGAAAGTTGGACAAAGATGCCTATGGTATAATGCCAGTCAATGCTTTAAAAGATTTTTTTTTCATTACACACACACACACACACAACAGAGACAATTTCATCTTCGTCACGAAATATGGAGGAAAAACCCCAAGCCAAAGGAGTTGCAAAAGACATAGCCAATTGGAAAAAGAAGAATCAAAACTAAATGACTGGACATATTTAGACAATTCACACAAGATATAGCCATGAGGACATCGTGCTATACAAATGGAACTCATACGAACTAAAGGCCAGTAACTACTAGCACAAGTCCTTCCTTCAGCGATTCTCAATCAAATCTTTCATATCTTCAAAGGAACTCACATATCTTCAAAAATACAGTACAACTACAAGACTTTGAAACTTTTACTTCTTGCCTATACTGCCATTCGTTGGTGTAAATTAGTTCTCTCTCTTTTGCAATTACGCCCTAAGCTCTTTTATAGGCCATTGGAATCGTTTTCTTCAAATCCAATTGATAGGACTCAGTTTTGGAATTTCGTTCAATCAATGAAATTCTTTGCTTCCGATCAAATATATCAGTACTTCTAGTTTAAAACGTGCCATCACTTGCCGTGCTGTTTTTGGATCATATTTTCCTCATTAATCCATGGGATAAGGCTCCATAAGAAAATGTTAAACTTACCTCAAATCTTTTGCTTCCAGATAATCTTCGTGATATTGGTCACAAACAATGATCTTAAAATGGGGAAAGGAACAAAATTACATTCTATAAATTTTCTCACAAACTGACACAAAAAGGGTAGCAAGTTCCACACCCTTTATATCTATCCATTCCCTTAAATTCCACCAATAAAGCCACCACATATTATATAATCTGCTCCAACAAATCACATTTTAAATTTTGATTAAAATTTAGTTAACCATGATCACTCTAAAATGTCTGTCCCACACTTTTTGTGATTCACTGCACCAATTCATACAGGAAGGTATTTAAAGTGATTGTTCAATAAAGACTAGATTGCACATACACTCTTTCAAGGCCAGACTGTTGACTAAACGAGATGACCAGAATCTAGCACTCATCCCATCCCCTTATTGTCGGCCTCCACTTAAAAAGATACAAGGATATTTACTCTGAAGGTGACCTACCTTAGAGAAATGAAAAGATGATCACAATACATGGGATTGCTGATGCAAATGCCAATTCCAAATAACATTGCAATGATACGCTCACGCTGGACTGTGGAGCCATGATGCAATCTTTGTTTCAATAGATTAATTGAACAAGATGTCTTTTCTCTTTCCCTGCGAGTTGATGTATCTTTTGAACCACTGTCTAAGTAAATTATTGCATTGCAGAGAACTACAAGGCTACACCATTCAACCCAACCATCCCTTAAGAGGTGCAGGTACGGTGGTGACTGAATCCATTTTGGGGAAGCTGACTAAGGGCTTAGGGATCAAAACTAAACAGATGAATTTATGTCTAGCACAATAAAAAATTTCAACAATCATATAAAAAACAAGTCAACGATCAAGTCTCCATTTAAGATTCTAACTATGACGTGTTGATTAACTTTTGATTAGTTGCGATCCTAATCCACCATATTCTAGCAAGCAAGCAAAGAAAATGGCAGATAAAAGTCCTCAGCAAAATAGTAAAAGTTGCAGTTACAGGCATACTGAAAGAGTAATTTCAAATATAAATATAAAATTGATTGAAGAAGGAATAAAGAATTTATTATTGGAAACTTCATTGTGCTACAACTAGTCTAGAACTCTGGCTGAAACCTATAATTAACAAGAAGATTAGATGATTGTTATTTGGTCCCTCCCAGATGTTAAAGATGATCGTTGCAACTTTCCCAATGTCTAGGGTAGAGTCTCCGAAGTAACTAGCAGAGAAATCCTTACCTTTAATACATGAACATTCATCATACATCATTAAGAGTGGATTAGGGCAGAAAGTCTCACGTGAATTTACAGTGAAACGTATTCCCACTAGTTTTCTTCGCTTATGTACCTCATTATATTTATTTAGCTCAATGGACATGTTTACAGGAATAGCTGATAGCTCGAACATACACGCAATCTTAATAAAGAGTCATTTCAGTAACAACATTTTTTTGTTAGACACGCACCTGACTTCCCTTGCACATGAAATTTGAAAGCTGCAAACTCTCCTCGTACGCAATGGCCTTGTCAATCTTACCACCAAATATGCCTTCAAATCTCTGCCAAACCCATCCAAGAACAACGCCTTTACATGAAAGCAGCAACACTACGAACTTGAACAAAGAACGGTGAATTGAAAAATGAAAATAAACAGTAAACCAAAAGTCAGGATAGCAAACCTTCAATTGGATGACAAGAATATTTGGTGCTTGGAGTATCGACATCTGCTTCCTAGCCACCACCAACTTTTTACAACTATAAAGGAAACATAATCTCCCTGAATCAAACCCAAGCAAACGAAGATTCCAAAACCAGAGGAGAAAGAAGATGTATATATAAAAACTTACTTGTCACACTTGTACTTATTACTGCCATCTAAAATTTCCAGTTGAAAGAACTTCTGCAATGCCTCTTTAAGAGAACTACTATGCAAAACATCAAGACTAATATCCATTATCTCGTCAACCTTATTGGAGTCGTTTCCACAAGATAAACATTTCACCTGACTCTGCAAGGCACCCCCGAAAATTTCCTTGACGACCGTGGAGCTTCCAGTAGTAGCTCCACCGTTGTAGCTGCCATTACGACGCAGCTTCTTCAAGCGGAGGCAGGTGTTGTGGCAAGCATCGATGACATAACGAAGGAACTCGTGTGCATCCTCCTGGCGTCCCAAACGAAAATGCTCGGCAAAGATCCTGAGACAGCTCTGGACATTGAGAGGCGAGTCCAAGGTTAGATCCAAGCTCAAAGACCTCACTATACGCCGCTCCAAAATGCAAAAAGGACATTCGCGCTTTCGGTCGGCGTCGGAGGAAGCAAAATCACCTGAGATAGAGATAGATTTAAATTAGGGCAGAAAATGGGAACGAAAATGAAGATGTAGAAAAAGGGAAGAAAAATAGTTACAAAGAGAAGAGTGCTGATTGCGGAGGCAGAAATTGGCGAGGGGAGGGGTGTAAGTGAGACATTGAAGGACGCTGTTGAGGTAGCAGGTATTGCCTAGGTTTTTGAGACCGAGTGGGGGGCCGTTCCGCCGTTTCTGACTCAGTAAACTCGGTTGCCAACTCATTTGCAATTGCAAGGCCATTAACGACCTTCTTCTGCTTCCTGAATAGGTTTATGCAGAGCATTTGAGGCTGCCGGTCCGGTACCTCTACTCCCCGACTGTCGCCGACGGCAACACCACCAGCGAAATCGCATAGCGTTTTTATTATTTTCCCTTCTTTTCCCTCCCTTTCTTTCTCCCTCTCCCTCCAAACCCAAAATAAGAGACGACAAAATCGTTTCCTCTTCTAACCAAAACACGGTTGTTTTTTTCCTTTTTTTTTCTTCTTTTTTCTTTTTCTATATTAATAATTATTATTATTATTTATTGTTTTTCCATAATTTATTCATTCATTTAATAAGCTTTACTTTTTACTTTCTTTTTCTTTTCACTCTTCTTTTCTTAAGCTAACTCCCAATCCAAAATTTTCTAACCCTTTCATCCAAACTAACCTACCCAAAAAAATTAAAAATGGTTTAAAATACACTTAAAAATCTATTTTCTTCTAATTTTTTTAAATAATTTATTTTTAAATTAAACACTTAAAAATATAATCTAAACCCACGCTAAATTTGTTTCAAATCCTATCACTTTCGTTAAATTATATTACATGTTTTAATTATACTTATTTCACTACAAACACATCTGTTTTTATATCGTACTTAGAGTAACGAAAATGACAATAGTATGTAGTAGAGATAGGTGGTAGTAAAAACACTCTCAAGAGTCTTAGTCACATCCAAAATGATACCATATAGCACATGGATGGAGAGGAATGAATTTTAAAATTATGGCAAAATAATGATTTTTTTTTCACAAGCAGATAAACAACAATACATTGTGAAATTTAACCTCTAACCACAAAGCTTTAACAAAAGTTAAGGTCAGAGCACGAACAAATTCTAGCACTACTACTATTTCTTCATAATCCCCTTACTTTCAAGATGTGTGTAGTCTCTTCACCGTCTCAACTAAATCTCTCTTGCATAACTCATCACTAAATCTCGCAACATGTAATCTCCACTTGTTCAACTATTATTCCCATCTTTGATTTAGCAAAGAAACTAATTTAAACGTTCGTAGATGAAATAATACATGTAGATTGAAACCTACCTCTTTAGAACCACATATACGCATACGGCATACCACTATGTTACAAGGCAAAGTCAATTCATATTTCCCTCGTTTAAATGAAATAGTTTAGGAAAGGGTTGTTTGAAACAAATTTAATATATGTTCAAGAAAATAATGAAAGCAAATGGCATTGTACCCCGACATGGCAACATCTTATAAAAATATATCTGCAAAAGGAGAAATAAAATATTCATTGATATCCTCTCCACCACTATATCCTCAAAATAAAATAAATAATTGATTATAACTTTCTTGCATCTCTTTTACCCATAAGAGCAAAGGGGTATGGTGAGCCATTCATAAACTAGAACTAATGGAAAACTACTACTTATAATACAACCATCTTTTCAAGTCACAAAGCCGCAATTCAATTAAGAATTACAAAGTTTCAAAGTTATATAACTCTCTTTCTCCTTCTTCCTTTCTACAATGAGTTACATAAACCTGAACTTTCCAACCCCACACTTCATAAATTCACGTTTGCTAACACCATGATTCGAATTTCCTTCAAAATACCATTAAAGATTAGATATTTAAGTACTCACTGTGAACAATGAATGCAAATGAAATTGAAACTCAAGTCAAATGATCCAACAAACTAGGAAATAGAAAAAAAATGGAAATCATGCCATCAAATTTTTAACTCCACAGATCATTGTATAGACAGTATTGAAACGGTAAGAACTTTGTATCAGAATTCTGAAAGATAGTAAGTAAAACCATTGAGATTCACACCACTATAATATTTTTGGACAGTTACAACCATTGGAACCAATAGAACTCAATTACAATGCTATATGTAAAACAATCTGAATAATTTCTGTAAGATGGGAACAAATCTACACATAAAAGATCTTTGTTTTGAGTCTACCTGACAATTGCCACATGCTTTCATTTTGCTTAACCAGCGAGAGACTGTGCCACTGGTCGTCAATTCATCGGTGTGGAGTATGAAAATTGAACATGAGAGGGTATAAAAATGCCAAAGGATGCAGGTCAGTTGATCTTTACTTTTAACAATTGTGGATAGCCAACTTATGTTCCTAACTGTGGATAGCATATCTCTATACGTCTGAATCTGTCCCTACCATAAGCAAACTTGCGTTCCTTATCGCAGGAGGAGCTGTGAAAAGTGTACACAATACTTTAAAAGGTGCATCTGCAAGTAGTTCAAACTAGGTACTTTTAGCTCGATTTTTATATACTTTTGACTATAAACACGTTAGTATAAAGTGTTTAACAACAAGTCATTCAATGTTTAGTGTGCTTTTAATTCCTATTCCGACTGTTTCAACATGCTTCCAATTCCTACCGTTTAGTGAGCTTTAAACATGCTTCCAATTCCTACTGTTTAGTGAGCTTTAAACATGCTTCTTATTCCTACCACCAGGAAACTTACGTTACTTAACATCCTCTTGACCACCCTACCGTAATTTTTCGCAAAGCATTTCTAACTAAATTACTTCAGACTTTTTTTCTTTTTTTCCCTTTTCAAAAAGCACTTTTATGCTACTCCAAATATGGACTTTGAGAGGCAATTCTCAAATAGAATCGACAAAAGTCAAAACCTATTAAGAAAACTAAGTAGACCTTTCCTGCAACTGACGTCTGCAATTTCCTCTAGAGTGTTGGATTCAGCTATGAGCTCCCTTGAGAAACTATCATTTTTACTGATATTAACTTTTGACACTCAATCAAGGTGGAGACAAAACAGAGGAAAAAGAAGAGCAATCATATACCTCATGATAACTACACCAAACTGCCAAAACAAAGTAACTATTTGTTGCTGGACGAGGATGTGACCATTGGGATGGATTCAAGCTGATCAGAATCATTAGGACTTCCTCGTGAAGCTTCCTTTTTCAACTTGTGATTGTTGTATGCCACAACTCCGGCAATGGCTGTGTCAAGGCGGTGGTAATTAGAAATAAATATGGGGATTTCACCTTCTACGTGGAGTTTTTAATAATTGCGAGAGTACATTGCATAATGATAAAGTAACAATGCCTTGAAATAAATATACGCGTACACACACACACATATATATTTCCAATAGTACAAACAAGAAAATTAACAGAATGAAAGAATAAATAAGATTAAAACTTTGCTACGCAATAACGATTTGAACTGAGATCTTAACAGAATACTCTCCACTCCAGAGTCCAAATTTAACTAGAACAAGATTCTAGAAGAATAAGGATAAACTTAGAAGATATACCTAGCATTAGCAGACTATGAGTAAATCAATTCATTACGTTAAGATATGAAAAAACCAAAAGTTATATGCTTACCAATGCCATATCCAAAGAGATTAATAACGGTCAACTTTACATCCGCAAATAAAAGAGCTGACAATAAGACCACAACCCAGTCCTTGACAACTCCAGCAACACGAATAGTCAAGGCACTTGTATGTGTAATAACAAGGAAAACTGAGAGGTTGAGAGCAAAAGTACATAGAGAGTTGAGCACTAGTATAACAGGAGGAAAGTTCCATGATTCCCGTGCTTCCATCTTTGGTTTCTCCAGAAAGATCCATGGAATGAGCAGGCAAAGGGCACTACACCAATCCAATAAAATAATTATTGTAAATCTAAATAGATATTATCCAGCATGAAGTAGAAAAATTTCAGCAGTGTCAATGTTTACAAGAAAGAGAAAGAATAGGCAATCAGGTACATACCTGCAGGGACTAACATAATACATGATAGAAATAGGATTTAATTTTAGGCCCTTTCTTTTAACCAGGATCTCCATGAAAATTAGTCTTAGAGCTTCCCCTACAACACCTCCCATTTGGTAAACAACACCAATCCAACTGATGTTTATTTCTCCATATGAAGCCACTAGAACACCAAAACTTATCACTGACATGATCAGTAACATTCTACAGCTCATTAACTCAAGACCTGCTGCTACTCCAAGAACAAAGACGGCAACAGGCACTGCAAAGGACATTTGGGAATCCATTGAAATGTTGTCATGATAAATGAAAAATGAACCAAACTAATATTAGCCAATATGCACCAACAGCTGCTGTGGAAATTGGGATGATCCTCTATCCCACTAAACCTTACTTATTGCTTTGAGCATTTGTGCGAAGGCAACAGAGATATACAGGTAAGCAGTGTTTCCCAGCCAAAGAGTCATTGCAAAGGTTGCACCAATTGGGATTACTGATGTAGCATACCTAAACCAGTAATGTTTCATTAGTTTACACACCAGGTCATAAGAAGTAACTATTTGTTATGAAGCAAAATTTCCTTTTTATATAAAGCATCCAGATCAAACAATTATAAAGAAAAAAAGAAAAAAAACACCTCAAAGAAAGAAAAATAAATACCCACACACACACCCCAAAATATCTTATGCTTTGAAGATACACCCACATTAGCTTTTGGAAGACAATTTTACTTTGAAAATAGCTTAAAGAGTTGGTGAGTCAACTTGAAATTAAAGATATTGCAGTCTACATTCTTCATGCAAAGGATATTCATATGTTTCTCCTATTCCTCCACTGTATTAAGCAATAAATTCCTTCAGAACAACTATGTAAAATGTGATATCTGATAATAGACCCATATAAAGTAGCTTTACATACATTTCTGCACTCATACCTTCCTCGATCTTCAAAACCTGAGATAATAAGCAGACTGAGGTCAAGACATTCTGTTTCATATATATCTATATACAAATATTAAAGTATGCACGATATAGTTATTGCTCAATGCCAACCTTACAAAATCAATAGACAATAATCCATAATACCTTAAACACTTTAATGAGTATAAAACATAAGATGGACGAGAAGATCATGTGAAGTAGAGTCAAAGCAAGAGGATAAGGAAAGTTGATCTCCTTTGAGGACAAGACCCACTGCATCAACATATAAGAGAATTCAAAAAGTTTGTCAAAGTAACTTCCAAAATATATGTTCATGTTGTTGTAAAGAAAAAATTATCATTCCATTTATTTGAGAGTTCAACAACATAGAGTAAGAAGATTCAAACCTCTGACTTGTTGATAAGAGGATGTATACATTAATCAGGTGATCATTGTATTATGTAAGATATGAAATGAATAGAAATGATAAAAAAGTGTACTACTAAATTTGTTTATTCTCTTTCACAGGTGACAAAAAGATTAATGTAGGCCGTTCCCTCAAATTTTTTGTTTGACTATCTTAACCGGAGAGCTACTTAATTCACACGAGGTTGCTGAACAGCTCCCAGAAGAAGAAGAAATGCCCTAACATAATGAAACCTACGCAATACGCCTTCTAAAAGTATTTGTTAAGACATAAATATTAAAAAACGAGTCCTAAATGCCCCAAGCTTAAAATTTTCTTTTCCAATCGCTGCCCTCGTTCTAATCACCATTGTACGAGACTGACCGGAGAAAAACAAAATGAAACCATTGCCACCAAATTCAAACCAGAACCCAGAATCATACACCCTAAGGCCTAAACCCAAAACTCAACAGTCGATAGAGCCCAAGTCAATTTTCAAAAAACCGACACAGCAAGAGCATAATCGATGATAAAAATAAAAACTAGATCTAGGACGCATTTGAGGAGAAGTAATCCAAAAACAGAAACTGCAGGGAAAGACGAGAAAGAAAACAAACAAACAATAAACAAAAGGAAAAGGGAAGAAGAGAATTACCTTGTTGAAGAAGATCTGGCCACTGGAGAGAGTAATATAGAGAAGAAGGTAAGCATAAGTGAGCATCTCTCCTTTGAAAAAACCTTCGGCTCGGCGATCCGCCATTGTCCGTTGTCAATAGCAGGGTCAAAGAAAACGATTGTTCAAGCTTCCTAGTTGACGAATTGGGTGGATGAATTGCATGTCATTTGCAATGGCGGATTTTCAGATTCGTAAATATCGATAAGAGAAAGAAAAAAAAGCGCGTAAAAGAGAAAGAAAGCAGAGTAGAGAAGCAGCAAAGCAAGAAGGAAAGGATATGGGTTTTTCTTTTTTATTTTTTTTTATGGCAAAGACTTGCCAAATTAATATCTTACCAAATTGAAGTTGTAAATGTAGATATTTATTACATCTTTACTTGCCAAAGCAATAAACTTAGTTTAAATAATGAATATTTATTACATCCTCCCCAAATAAATTATTATTTTTCACTGTGAAATGAGAATTCGAATCATCCTTGTAAAACTTATAATTGATTTTTGTTAGTGTCGTTATCTATTTATAACTATTGACTAATCTCTAAATTTGATTTTACTCTCACAATTGTTCATTAGTTTCAATTAAAATAACAAATACTTCAATTCCCCAAAATGCATTATTACAGTTATTCTATTGATGTGATTCAGAAACAAATCAAAAATCAAAAATCAACCTATTAACTTTTTTTACAACAATCGAGATATTGATTAAATGAACAAAAATTTTAATTCTTTTAGAACAACGATTACAAAACAAAAGGTGAGAGCTCAACCTTCAATAATATGAGAGAGTTGGTGTGTGGGTTAAAAAATACCAATTCACCGTTTTGATAATAATTACCAACTCATCGTATGTACTTTTATTGTCAATTAGCATCCTAACATTCGATTCTTTTAAAAAATACCAATTTGACCCATATGGTTTAAACTTAGTTTCAGTTATTTTAAAAATCTTCCATAAAATTCCTAAAACAAATTAATTTTACTGGATAATTTAATTTAGGAGTACTTGTAAAAATGACAAAATAAGTTATAATAATTAAGTCTATATCACACACATTTTATTATTTGCGAAAATGACAAAAAACGAATTGCACCACACACATCAAGAGGTAAAATGTCACAAATGTCATCATTATTAATATACGTTTGATGCATCTTATACACCTAATACACTAATTGATACACTTGATGCATCTGATACTTTTTTATACACTTGATACCGAAACATTATTAATATATGTTAGATACATCTTATATACTGCAAATACATTTTGTATTCTTCACTTATACAATTGATTGATTAAATGCACTTGATATGCTTGAGATCCTATTTATACATTTGATATACTATTGGCATGCACTTGTAAACTATACTTGGTAATGATTCATTTTACTGATATTCTTTAACAATATATTGTTGATATACTTGATAATGATATAGTGAGTTACATCATTCATATACTTAATAATACTCTAATGAACTGCATAAAAATTGAAAAAATAAAAATCATGTAGTAAGTATATTAACCAACTAATATATATAATATAAGTATATCACAACACTCATATACGAAACTGGAACAAAATAAAACAAAAAAAATTAATGTGAAAAAATAAAACAAAATCATTTGAAATTAGATTCAACTAAAAATACACATTGAATAAAGTAAAAAAAAAAATCACAAATAAAGTTAAATTACTCTGATCAACAACCATTGTATTATATTTCATATTACAATTATTGTACTATTGATATTTTAAAATTAAGATTAAGATATAAATAATAAATAATTTTTCTAGTATAAGAATAAACAAATAATTAGAGCCTTAAAAAGTGAGTATAAATAAAGAATGAGTAGAACATTAAAAATAGGAAGATAAATAATTTATTAAATGATAGTTTAGAAATAATATCAAATTTAAGATGGAGAAGTGAAAATTTTGCCATATTTGCAAAATTCCAAAGTAATGTGCTATAATTGCTATTTCATATTCTCAAAATGCTATCTATGTAATTTCCCTTTAATTTATGTTAATTTTAATAAATATAGCAAAACATCAAAATATTTACGATTCATGTAATAAAATAAAATAGTTCATGAAGTCAGCCATTCTTTTTAAATGTTATGGGGTTGTTCTTCCTTTCCATCTTAGTGTTATTTGATTCAAAATGATGTACCAAATATAAAAGATATGTAATTAGTGTATTCTCATGCTTGTCTTGAACACAGCATCAAAGTTACAAGGCCGTCACCAAATCCTACTCAACCAATAGTAACACTAGCATTTGTTTCATTTTGGTAATATAATTATTAAGGAACAACTCAGTTGGTCTAAAAAAACTCGAAACTAATCGAAAATATCCAATTTTCTTCGCTTGAAAATCAAAACTTCCAAACGGAAGAGTTTTCAATCCGAATTAACACTAGTTTTGGTTGGTTTGAACGATTTTTACAATTTTTCAATTCATTTCAACACTACCAACAGGCTATGGTAATGTGAACGAGTTAAACCACCCTTGATGGTCTTCAAGTTTTCAACATTGAATCAACTTCCATTCTACCAAAAATATCATCTCTTCTCATTTCAATCAGCACCATTCATCTCTTTTGGCAAATTGTCATGCCATCTCCAATTGGTACCTAAATAAAAACCAAGCTAAGCACCATCAACACAGCTTAAGGAGGGCTTAGAAATAACAAAGGGAAGATATATCACCGTGCTCACCATACTAATTCCAACTCGATCATCTTCCATTATCTTTTTATTCAGTCTCCTAATGCTATCAGTCATCTTGTCATCAACCTGTTCAAAATCCACAAGTATCTGTGAACTAAATCCAAACAGAGTTGAGACAACAAAATGAGAGATATTGAAGAAGCAAACGGACCATGGGGTCAGCAACTTTTCCGTACCAAAGGACATTGTCAATCACAATTAAGCCTCTAACCCTGACCTATATACAGAGTGGTGAAGAACTTCATAAACCTTTTAATTAAATACCATGGAATGAAGAAATAGACTAACTAATCAAATCATTCAAGCCGTAAATAGATTTTTACAAAAAGCAAATCATTTATCTTCTCACCAATTGCAATAGCAGCTCGAAGTATTCCTCGTTCATCCTCTTCTCGGCATCGATGAAGGCAAAATCGTAGCTGTAAATGCACGTAGATATGTTTTCTAGTCATTACTTTGTAAGGTTCCTCATTAGGAATAAGTTGGGATAATTAGTATGATTAGCAGTAAGGGTCATTCCAGGAATTAGACGGTAAGTTTGTTAGGATTTTAGTTATAAATAATCAGAGCGAGTTGAGGGGAAGGGAGTGAAGAATTTTGTGGTAATTTCTCTGTTGGGAATTTGGGAGAGGATTCTTGGTCCTCTAGAATGTGCTGAGGGATATTGTAGTTTCTTCATTGATATTGCAATATAAATGTCTTTTAGTGTTATTGTTTGTTCTTTGTGTTCTCAAGTGTTCTTATTAGGATGTATCCTAACATGCTTGTAAATAAAGTTCAAGGATGAAGAAGATAAAAAGATATGGAAGAAAGTTAAACCATCGCGAAATCAAAAGTTTTAGGTACACATTAAGATAAACTTAAATATTTTGGGTATACTTTCAGCCTGAATTTGGATATTAGCACAATACCCCACATGCTGACTATGAATGTCAAATCACTACTAAACTCAAAAGTGTAGATGACTTGACTAAGTTTAAAAAGAAAAAAACAGAGAAGTGTTATGGGATACTTATAACAAAACCGAAAAACACTTCACCTGCTAGCTTCACCATTTGCAATAAGTGATTTGAGTGTATCTGCTGCAAGCCCATGTCTCACATCCACCTACTTCCAGGCATCGTCCAAGACAAAGTTTTGAGTAACAGAAACATGTTATAGCACAAAATTATGAACTTAAACACAGGAAATATATCAATCTTCGTATACTCATAAGAAGGTATACTTTGGCTGGTCTAAAACTTGACGAACCTGATTAAATGAATGGCGTTTCTCGCATCTTCCAGTTAATTAGATATCAGTTTTACTTTTACAATGCTGTAACAAGGAAATCTTCAAGCTAGAGCTACCCACAAGCTTGGATACAATCAGTTTTACAGTTCAAGATAAAATATGTTGGTCCCAATCACGTTGGAGCTATTACTATATGAAAGTTGTGCATAGACAAACAATATTTCTCAAAAGATTCAGGCCACTGTTCAGAATTTCTTGATAAAATAAGTAGTGAGTACCATAGTACACAAATGAAGGAATATTTACTTTGTGTGAAACACCGGCAAGTTCATAATATCTTTTAGCAACCTCAAGACATTCAAGATCTCTGTCACAGGCAACTAAACGCCCTGATTCTGGCAGGACTAGTGCTACGGCCAAAGACGAGTATCCCTAATGAAAGGAAAAAAACCTAGGTTAGACCTCACGCTATAACACTTTCCAAAGAAAACAGGGTGGTGAACAAATTCTGGGTGAAAGCCTTTTTAGTTGAACGACTAGGAAGTTCCACTTCAAAAGGATATAAGCTGGACTCTTGTAAATTGAGACCAGGAAATGAAGATCTGAATATTTATTTTTCTTCACTTTAAAAGCAAACAAACAAAACAAAACAACTTGGCTTTCATTAAGAAAAGAATGAAAGAAAACGTGGAAATGAAAAATGAAAAAACACAAAAAAGGCACTAGACTACTCCAATTAATAGAAATACAACCAAGTGAATAGTTACAAAAGAGCCTAGAAACAAAGACCAAAGTGTCTCTTTACAAATGTTTGGCAAACATAATTTTAGCTTTGCAATAATTAATGCTACATTACTTAACTAAAACTGAAAGCACCACAAGAGCATTAACGTTTCCATCACCTTATATTATAATTAGTTGTTCCAAAAATATTAGCAACACTGAATACACATTTAATCTAGGTCAGTCCATAGATAAAATCATACAGATTCAGATGCATATGAAAACATTTGGAAGAAGAGCCACCTGTAAAAGCATATATATATTTTGATACCCTTGGCGAGTTTAGTTTGACTTTTAGAATGTGAAAATGCTTTTAGCCAATTAAAGGTAGTAGCCAAAACCTTTTTCACGTTCCATTTAAATCACTACTTCAAAAATTATCTCCACTCGCTTTAAATCAAGGGGGAAAATGCACATGAAAACCTGTTGAGAAGTAAGAGTTGTACAAGGGGCCTACAGTGTAAACACCCACTTCGATGCACCTCTTAGCACCGAGAATCTGAACAAGCATTGCAAGAAGTTGTGCTTGATCAGGGGATACCTACAACACAAATTTCTCAAATTCAAGTGCGCAGTTGAAAACGGTAATAAATGTTAAATCTAATCAACCGACATTTTTTTACATAGACTAAAGAATATTATATTTTATCAGAAGCTCATTAATGATTAATAGACTAAATTCTAGAACTATGAAGAACATCAAATTGTCTAAAAAGAACTATGTTCACAAAAAAATTTCCAGCAAAATACCTTATCATAAAAAAAAAATTATAGCATCTTATTAAACAAACTACCTTTGATATGTGCAAGAGCTTTCAGAAAACTGTCAATTATGACAATAATCATATAGGTATTATTTTGCAATGGGATGAGTGGCATTTCACGTTTCTACTTTTCTGTCCTTTTTTTTTCTTGTGAGGAAGTTATTGGATCAAAAGAAAGAAAAACAAACTGGGTATGGGCAGGGAAAAGAAGCTTGACAAGAACTGCAGAAAGCTCACAAAAAACATCTAAACATAAAACATAGGAATAGTGTACTGATGGAGTTGGAAACGGTCACCTGCATTTTGCTACCACGCATTGAGGCAGTCTCTTCACGAAGTTGCGCAAGGATCTATTTGAACGAGTTCGATTACAATCAGACAGATAAAAATATACCCAAGATAGAGATGAGTGGGCTTGTATGCTAAAAAGATTAAACCTAACTTAACCTATCAACTCACAGTTTGAGTTTGGTGGTGATTTAACATGATATTAGCCCAGAATATCCTATGATCGAATCATGTAAGGTAGTTTTGATTCTCATACTAAATTTCTAACCAACAAATGTGGAAGAGTGTGTTAATGACATATATTCTATCAACTCAAGCTTTTATTGTTTCATCTCTATCCAAGTAATAGCAGTCCAGTAACTCACAATGCCTTCCCAAAAGATAATCCAAATGGACAAACAAAGAAAGCAAGAAAGAATGTACCTCAGGCTCTCGAACATTGGAGAGAATATAATCATAAAGCTCCGAATCAACACTAATAAACTGCTTATTGCTAAATTTGCCATTTGAATTGGTGGAGTAAACTCTTTCCAAATGCCTCTTCTTGCTGCTAAAATCATCCAAGTTGAATTGACAAACAACACAACAACTGCAAGAGAAAGCCCCTTTGACAGTTTTGATACTGGGAAATGCAGTTACTGGGGACAGGGACGAGAACTTCGTCAGCAGATTCTGGGGGTATGACATAAAACGAAGTCCCATGTTGCTGGTCAACATCAAATAACGATATGCCCTGCAGGGTAACAATAAACACATTTTATAGCTCAAGAAACTGCAATAGGAAAATTTAGAGAAACCCACTCTAGTGTACTTCCTGCAGAGTTACTCTGTTGGGAAATTCTACAAACAGTTTGTGTGCATACGAGAGAGAAGGGGGAAAGAATCAGTGAGACGAAGACATGAGAAAGAATATTGAATATTTGCAGTCTAAAGGTAGAGGGAGACCGGCCGTGAAAACCCAGAAAAAGAATTTACCGGATGAGAAGAAAGTAAAGTTGGCCTCGGCCCTGCCCGGTGACCGAGGCTCGGTGGTTGCGAAGGTTCAAACAAAGTCACTCCCAGCCGGATAACGTGAGATTATACAAGGTGTGCTCATTTCAAACAAGGTGTAAGGGACAGGGAATGGAGGATTAAAATACTGATATCTATTTTATGCATACATCCACTCGTAACTCACTCAAGTCACAAAATAATCAATTTATTTAAATGAATCATTCATAACTGAGTTTTACACAATTTTTTGGCAGGTTAGTTTGTCCATTTTAACATTTTTTACGATTACATTTTTGTTTGTACCAACATCTTTTATATTTAGTACAATCGTGAGTTTAAAAAAATAAAAGAAAAATTGCAGAAGAAGAGAAAAATTATGGAAAGAAATGGTACCTGAAATATTTTTAAAAATGACCGACTTCATGATCTTTTTGATTTTATTACACGGATATAAATATTTTGGGTGTTTTGTCGTATTTATGAAAATTTTCCTAAAAAAACTATAATTATAATTATAATTGTTTGATACTTGTTAGAGCATTTTTAATATAGCAAAAAGAAAAGAAAAAAAAAACCATTTACAAACTAAAACAAGAAAAGTGGTAGTGGATAATATTTTGAAAATATGATATAGCAAATATAGCACATTATTTTAAAATTTTGTAAATATGGTAAAATTCTTAATTTTTAAAATAGTCTCCTTCTTAAATTTGTTATTATTCTCAAATCACCTTTCAATATCTTATTTCTTCTTCCTTTTTTTCAATGCCCTAATCATCTCTTATTTCTTCTTCCACTTTTAACACCCTAATCATTCTTTTTCGAGATTCATAGTTTCTGAATTATGAGCAAATCGAAGAATGAGTCTATCATGTGATTGATAAAGTGACCACAAACTGTTTTTGTTGTCTTTCTCAATTTTTTTTTATATGCAATAGGTTTGGTACTAGATTGATTGAGTGGTAGATGATTTGTAGATGTGGTGCTGAACCAAATTGCAACAAATTTGAGAATTTTGAACCAATTCGTCGTACGTGAGTATGTAGTCAACTTCCTATTATTTGAAGAATATGAGAAGCTTTTATGACCCGTGACAGTAATTGGATTCTTCCAGCGATTCCAACTTTGAGAGATTTGGAAGGATTTTCCCAAATAATTTATTACTTTCCACTGTAAAACCAAATAATTGTTGTTCTATTGTGAAGTAGAACACGACATTGAAAGCAAGAACCACATGACAACATCGATGCAATATTTGCAAGAAACTAGTTACTCCCCAAGGTCCACACAATACTCGAACTCATACGTGCACTCGCTGGAGAATGAACTAGAATCAGATAGAAAGTTGTAGCTTAAAAATGAAGGCAATAAGAAAGAAGTAGCGCTAGCACGATTACCTGAACTTGACAAACATACGACAATAACGTGTCATGAGCATGCTTGTTGAAGGCATTGTTTGACTATGGTTGCATGACCAAACATCCTCACACTATCTTATATTTATGTTTTTATACTTAGTTTAGCTTGTTTCCTTTAATTTCCATGTCGCTTGCTTGTAAGTGACATTTCACACTTTTCATATGCAAGTCTGTCATATTAGAAAATGTTAAAAATTGTTAGCTTTGTCTATTGGGTATTGTGTCTTGCAAGTGTCCCACGGGATCACCACCTGTTGTGCATCATTCGGGGAGCACTAGACTGACACGTGCTTATTGCAAAACACTAGACTGATATATGCATCCTTCGGGGCATTAGCCTGATTATGTGTATTCTTACGGGATCACAAGACTGTTAAAGAGGCAAGGTACCCCCAATAGGAAGCTAACGATTTTATTGTTTCCCTAATGGGACCAGTAGTTGGTCTTCTACTGAGTATGTTTATACTCACCCTTTTACGTTTAACTTTTCAGGCAAAGGTAACACGAGGGGAAGATCGACGAGGGACAAGAAGGAGCTGTGTTTGCCATAGGGGAAATGTCTTTCAAATTGCTTCCGCTTTATACATTCTTTTTTTTTTTCATTAGTATTGGAGACCGCTTATTGTTTCATGATTGAACGATTTTTGTTTCTTGAACTTTCTTTACTTTTAAACTTTTGTTTGAAATCGGACCTGAATAAAGACTCTTTGATGTTGTTGAATTTTTATTTAAATTATAAAGTCTTACGGTTAAAGGATGAGTTCAGTGTCAAAGAAATAACCTCAACTTAATTAAAAAAGTTAGGTTGTTACAGTTACGTCGCGAAAAGTGGAAAAAAAAAATTATTACCTTTCACTTTCCGCGACGTGCCTCTAACACACATTGCAAAAACTTGAAACGTTACGTTTCTTTGTTAACTTTTCGTGACGTTCAAGGATACCAACGTCACGAAAAGTGTAGATTTGAATTTAATATTTGGCCTTTCCACGACGACTACAGTGCCACGTTGCGGAAGGTGGCAAAACAAATTTATTACGTTTCGCTTTCCGCGACGTGCCTCTGACACACGTCGCAGAAAGCTCCACCCCATGTTTACAAAATTTAAAATCTGTGGAAGTGATTATTTCTTTTCTTGGACTTCGGATGCTTACCTACTTTTTTCATTAACCCTAAAGAAAATCATTTGAAACCTTTCATCTTGTTACAGATCACTTATGGGCATTCCAAATCTTTTCCTCTTTCATTCGAACGCTTTTTTTTCTTCATCGTCTTAAAATCTCTGCAAGTGATTTTTTTTTTCATTTGGACTTCGCTCGTTTACTTCTTTTGTTTCTCTTTCATTCGGACATTTTTTTCATTCGAAACCCTACCGAAAACCATTTGAAACTATTCAAAGGTTTTTTTTTTTAAAAAAAAGTTAGAATATGGCCATTGTTGTGGCTTTTGAAGGCTCGAAAGAGAAGAATAGTTTGAATAAAAATATTGTTGTCTTTTATTATTTAATTATATAATATATTTAGATATAACAAAAAGTTTATATATATATATACTATTATTATAAAATAAAAGCGAATATTAGTTAAATTCAAAATAAAAATTTCATACAAAAATTATTGGTACAATTAAATAACTTTTAGATAAAAATTACACTACTATCACGGTTTTTATGGGATCTTGACATTTAAAATTAATTTTTTAATATTTTGGTGGTTTTAAATAAAACTTTTTTTTAAATAATATTTATGAAAAATATACCTCATTTAACAATTCTTCCATAAAGGATTTTATTCCCCTAATTTCGATGCATTTAACGTCGGTATCATTAGTTTAAGAAAATTTTTATCATCCACGTATCGTTATAATTGATTGATTCTCTTTAAATAATGTCAATTTATTATTATGTTAAATGAATTATTTATAGAATAATTATTACATGCATAATTATATGAAGTTGTTATTATATCAAACGGAGAATTAGGTGGTGATACAATTTTAAAGTCAAAATTTTGAGATCTTTCAAATAAAATTTTAAAATCAAATGATAAAATAAATATTTATTGCTATATATGTAATCTGAAAACAGTGAATAATAAATATGAAAAATTGTGTATTTGTTTGAAATAATAAAATGTTACTAAGAATTTATCAAACCTTAAGACACATTGGATGAATAAATTATACTATCAATCATTGTATGAAAAATTTTGTATTTGTATGATATAATAAAATATTACTAAGAATTAACAAAAGCTTCTGAAAAAATTATATTATCTTTCATCTTATAGATAACAAAAAGAGCACGAAGTAAATAGCTATTATATATATTAATAAAAATAAATTATATATATATTAATAAAAATAAATGTTAATCATTTGATTTGAAGCTTACAAATCCGAAAATCTATTATAAATTAAAGACATAAATCTATGAGATGTTGGTTAAATGAGATCAATTCCAAAAACAAATATTTATTTAATATTTTTATAAAACTGATTGGTATGCAAATAGACTGGACTCGTGATTCGTGATTTTTGGTTGTATTGCACTATTTTATTATGCACAGATACAATATACGTGAGAAAAAGGAATTTATGTTTAGGAAGGGGTAAAATCGATTGACGTTAAAAATATTTACTTCAACCAGTTTTGCTAAAAATGAAAGTATGTTTTAGATTTGCTATTTTCGAAAGTGTTATCTATTATATCGTGACATGAGGGTTATCTCCATTCTCCATTTTATAAGAAACCACTTCCTTAGACATTAGTAGAGGCCCATGGACCAACAAGAAGAGGCCTGTTTGCCACATCCAATGGGCTTTTTATTGAGAAATTATTATGAAAGATCGATCACACATTTCAGTGTTCATGACCTTTATGAATCCTTCTTTCATGTATAGTCTTTCTTCTTGTTTGTTTTCTTTTTCTTTTTTCTTCTTTGCTTCTTTTATAAGGAATGGGAAAAAAATGTGGGATGTGCATATCAAAACCTTCTACTTTTAACACATAGAGAGTATTTGTTTTTTACACTTACAACAACAAACTATTTGTAGTTTAACATCATAAAAAGGTGTTATTACCAACCTTCTCAAATAATATTTTACTATTTTTAACAATATTTAACTTTTTCGACTGCATCACTTTTTTATCATATTCATTGAACGTGTAACTCCAAGTAGTGCTATATAGTTTTAAATTATATTGAATACTATAATCTTTTTCTTTTCTATGACAATAGACATCAAGAGACATTTAGAAGAAAGATTGGTTTATGGAAGTGTTAATGTTAGATAATCCTATTATTATAATAGTTCTAGTGTTATGATAGCATGTGTTTGGAGGAAAAATTATGATGGGTAATGTTATGACAGTATGCATTTGGAAGAAGGATTATAGTAATAGTGTTATAATAGTATATATTTGGAGGAGGAGTGAAATAGTGAAAAAGAGAGAAATGAAGGATTATGGTAAACCTAGGGTCACTCCCCCACAGTCTTAGGGCCAAACGTTCCTGATACTTTTTATTCAATTTCATGATTGAAATAATGAAAAAAAATGTAAAAAAATAAAGCCGAGGTACATTTAAAAAAATAGATTCATTATATTGCCCTTTTACATAATTTAAAAAGAATTGGACATTTTCTTCCTTTGTATCTTGCACACTTAAAATCCCTCCATTATTGTTGTTGGTAGAAAGAAATAGTAAGTTATTTATATGCGGTGTTTGAATTGCCACGCTGAATGGACATAGATTTTCTTTTAAAAAGAAATGCCAATTTTTATTTTGTCACGTTTCTTATTTATCATCCATACTTTTATGTGCACTAACTTTATCATATGTTTAATAAGGATTTTTTCTTTTTCCTTTTTATGTACCCAATGTAGCTTTCAACGTTTCACACTTCATTAATTAAACTGGACTTTGCTATTTTGTTTATTTATTAAAATAAACCTTTTTTCTTTTTTGTTAAACTCAGATGTGTGCTTCCAGAATATGTAGACATTCAAAAAACAGAAAAAGAAAAATCCAACACATTGTTTTTTTAGATCATAAACTACTCCTAACTCAATTATATAACGTCAATTTAACTCCTATATCCTTGTTTCGAAATAAATTTGAATTTTAGTGTTAATTGTGCTAAGCTTTTGTTAACACGTTTTACTTTTGTTATTTTCTCACTAATAATAGTCCGACGTTTTGAAAATTTTAATGTCTGAAAAATGACTCCCATTTACTTATTAATAATAATAGGCTTTTAAAACACAATCACCTTTTCCATAGCACCCTATGCTATACGTACAATCTATTTTGTTCATAATGTGTCAATTAACTATTTTTTAGTATATATATAATTGATGAGGTAGGAGAATAAAATCTTTTACAATTTCAAGGTTGATTGTACACCTTTTATATTTTTACAATCAACTTTCTAGCATTCATTTTTTCTCGTAAAAAAGGATATATGCTAGTTGATTTATTCTCATAACCCGTCTCTAGAATAGAAACTTGATTTCAAAAGCTTTGAAGAAAATAAAGAGTACAGAGAAATTTAAGATTTGTACCAAAATACTATTTAGATTTAAGATTAAAATATTGAAGCATATTAATTTTAATTGTAGTAAAGCAATGGAGAAGGGTACGTGGCAGAATTTAATTTAAAATAGAAAATTCTCCTTTTCATTTGCAAACTTCCTACATACATATATATACATACATATATATATATATATATATATATATATATATATATATATTACACTATATAGCATAATGACATCTCCAATCCTTTTGTAACCTTTTGAGACAAAAATGTGGAATCAACCAATGAAATCCACCCAAGTGTGCTTGAAGTTAATTATAGTTTATTTGCTCTTTTTAGAAAGCAAATTTTGATTGAAATTTTCGTGGGCCTAATTTTCAATTCTTTTTTGTTCAATTAGAAAAAGGAAAAAAAGGAGAATAAAATATAGTATATTCTTCTTCATAATTTTTCTAAGAAGGCCCTTTTTCTTTAGCTGAATTAATAATTCACCCAACTGTGATCATTCCCCACACCCTCTTTGTCCTCTTCATAATCACATGCTATTTCTTACCCTACTTTACATATTTTTTTTTACATTTAACTACCTAGCTGCACTACTACATTATCTCTCTTAATTAGATAATCAACCATTTAATTAGATAATCAAAGTTTTCTAAAACATCTCGATGTTTGATATTAATTTAAGTCTTTTAAGACAAGTAGTAGTCTAGTCAAGGTTATTAGATGTCGAATCATAATCCTATTCTTGGGTATGATGTGTCATACTATTAAAGCTAAAATATTTAGGTTTTATTTGATATAATAATTTAGTTTTGAATTACAACCCACAAATATAAAATTTAAAAAATAAAATCTAAAAAACAAAATTATTATCAAATATATATTCATTCATTTTCTTTTAACCTGTTTTGATTACATAGCAACGAGAGATTAATAAATATATATTCATTCAAATTATTATATATTGTATTGTTGTCAGTATAACCCAAGTTTAGAAATAGTTTATGTATATTATTATCTGATGAACGATATTAAAGCAATGAATATTTTGTTTTTAATGACCTAATTAATATATACATTTTTCATCTCAAAAAAGAGAGTACATTTTCAATCTATTTTTGTTCCAAAAATACTTTATTTTTTTAATCAAAAGAACACAAAACATGATTGTTAAGACAATGGTAACCGAAGATTTATAAATACGTATTGTTTTTGCACCCTATCACTAAAAGTATGTTTTGTAATATTGATTCTAAAATTGAAAAAAATTAAAGTTTAAAATTTCTATAAACAGAAAAATTAACCATGAAAATCCATTCAACGATTGATGTTATACTTTTAGGGTTTAGTGAAGGTTTATTATATACATATCCACCGTTAAAGGGAGAGAACTTTATATGACATCAATTGTCATTTCAATTTATTTTAATGAAATAGCTATATCAAGACCGTGATCATCTCAATCCGTATCTTCAAACAAATCCATACCTAATCGCACATATACAATTGAATTAATTTTATTTTTCTTATGTCACTTAGATAGTTATGTATCGGAAGTTTGATTATATTAGTTTTAACACAATGACAAGGTTGAAACATGAAATAGATTTATTCTTTCTTTTGAAAGCAACAGATTAAGTTGGGAAAGAAAACAAATTTGTGTTGGATAATAAATTACCCTTTATAGAAAGAATTGATCCTTAGAAAGTTGACTGAATTAATAAAAATGAAGTAAAATGAATTAAATAAAGAATATACCAAAACAAAGGAACCTGATATCTGATAGAAAAGAATAATGGGCAACAGGTTTTGCCAACTACCTTCCACTCTTGGAAAGTGGAACTTCCAGGTGTTCTATTTTGGGAGGATAGACACAAAAATGTTTCTTTTTTAGCCCAAAAAAACAAAACCTTTTTATTTATTTATTTAATTGTTCTTAATAATAATATTATTTTGCATTCTATGGGTCTTTTTAGTTTGCTTGGCATTCTCTTATTGGCAATCTCATTGCTCATCATTAAGATCTGTTTAGTTAGGTTTCCCAATCTACAAGTGTCTCACTTTCAAGAATCAAACACATTTATGTTCATTTTTCTTTTTCTTTCAAAAAAGTTTGTATAATTTTGAGACATGTTTGGCTTTACATTCGTTGAATTAAATGTTGTTGTTCTACCTTCATAGGGTTGAACTATGATTATATAGTATTTATTTTGCCATTTAACAATCACTTTTTTAGTACCTTCTTTAACAAAAATAGTATTTATTTTGCCATTTTAGAGAGTAGATAATTTTATATCTAAAAATCATATGAATAATCTCTATTATTGTTTAAAATTTTAAGTTTATAAAAATAAACTCATCTAAAACATTATTTTATCATGTTGTAATCAATTTATTTTTAAACTAAGATTCTCTCCGAACACTTTTATCATTATCATTATAAAATGAAAGAGTTGGACATAATTTAAGGTTAAGTTAATTAAAAATTTGGCCTATAAACTATTAAAGGACGTGTTTTAAATATTGAGATAAATTCCATTTCTAGAAAACCCCATTAGAATTTAAAATTCCCATAGTATATAATAATGATTACTAATATTGTATAGAAATCAAAAGAGCCTACTAGAAGAATTGGACTCATACCATTTTCATCCCAAAAAAAGAGAAAAGAAAACCCTAGCTAGTACATAATAAATTCACATTTTCCATCTGTCATGATTTTGTAACTTATCGAAAGATTAATTTTTTAATATAGTCTCCAGTGCTAGCCATTTCATTTGGAATTATTACTCACATAATTATAGAATATTTGAAGCTAACATGTCTACCTCTATATGATTATATATATCATTGATTTTTAATACCATTTATGTTTTGGAGAGGGAGAGATGGATATAAGTTTTCATTTTGCCTATTGTTGGTGGCATTTTTCTTTTATTCATTCACATACTAAATAAAATAACACTCGCCAAAGATATGCATGTCTTTTTCTATCTTTTTTTTTTTACTTTAAGAAAAGTTTCTTGTTTTTAAATGTGGGTAAATTATTGTGTTGCAATCAAATTAGAGACCAACAATAGCTATGACATAGGGGGAAATTGATAAAATTTTATATCATATCATGAAAGAATTGGGTAACTCTCAAAAACAGTACTTAGCTTTGTGCCTCTAGCTAGATGTTTGGTCATTGTGATCTTCATATGAAGCTTTCTATTTTACAATAGGTTAGTTAAGATATTTGGACTAAAATAAAGTAATTTTACTATAAGTGATATAGTTATTGAATGTCATGTACGATAAAAAAAAAAACAATAAAGCATTTGATATCTAGATTTGTAGTCTGATTAGTCATAAGATTTTGTAAAAAAAAAGATTGAGCTTCGTCTAAGAGTAAAAGTACACAATTTAGTTATAGAGCTTTGTTGAAATATACTCTCGTAGTTTAAAAAGCTTATTATTTATAGTGTTGTATTTTGACGACGATGAATTGTAATAAAGTAAATGAAATTCATTTAATTTCTATCTGTTTTAATATGAGTCACTTCTAATGAGATTAGACTGCCTTTTTAATTATGCCACATTCAATAGTATACTAAACATAATTGAAATGAGTCTTTCCTTCAATACTCCAATAACATTTAAAATCTAATTTCTTAATGGTGAAAAATGGAGAATCTTAATTGTGTGGCAGCCATGGCTTGGCCAATGAAGAAAAATAATGCTTCCATGTGTGAACTTAGACAGGCCCAAGTTTATGTGTGATTCTTCTCTTAAAAATTTGACACCTGTTCCCAAAATGATGTGGACTATTACATTTTTTTACATAGAAAATGAAATCCCATATTATTCATATATATATATAAAGATTTAAATGGAGACAGCCAAAAACACCCTTACCTCTCTCAATGGATTATGCTCTGATATTTATTAAAAGGAAGGAGAGAGACTTATATATGAAATATTTGTCTTTTTGATCACTTTGATGATATGATGCTCTTTAGAAATCTATATATATAAAGGAAAATTAGAATATTATAACTAAAAACACACCTAACATATTCGAACGTATTGGCTATCTAATACATTAAAACAAAAATACAAATTTATAATTAGTTAAGAGGGGTGTTACTATTAATAATTGAGTTATTTAAATCTAATTAAATTGAAATTAATGAATATAATTTTGATTTATGTGTGGTAAGAGATAAGATCTAAGCAAAATGAAATCTCAAGACAATCCTTATTATATCACATTTAGATTATTATGTTATCACATAAATGTTCATCTCATAATCCAATTTCTTTACTTTTCAACATTTTTTGCTAAGTGTTAACTCAATATTAGAAATAGTTTATTGATAAAAGTAAGCAAATAAATTTCCTAAATTGTGTGTAGAGCCAAGATCTTGAAAAAAAATTCTTCATTCTTGTTTCATTTTTAAAGAAAGGTTGAAAACGAAAGGACATCCAAACAAATTAGAAAAGATAAAGATTCTTTCCAACAAGATAGAAAGAAGCATCCATTTTGGAGGATGGACAAATTAAACAAGTCCTTTCACATAAAACCAGGTGTCAAGTTTTAAGTGGATAAGATATATGAAGTTTAATCCAATTACATTCACCAAAGCTTCAAACTTCTTCTTTTTTTTTAGTAACAACAATTCAAATTACGCACCGATCACAAACAAAATATATACTTGATTAGCTCGTTATATTTCAACATATATAAAATGTAAATCTCTTGGTGTCAAGTTCAAATAAAACATATCAAATAGAATAACATTCTATCATTCAAGTTTATCTTGAAATGATGGATGTTGATCCAAACATAGAGTCATAGAGCTAGACTACTTACCATTTAAATACACTACGGTAACTTATTAATAATACTCATAAAACATTGTCCTAATAATATTAGATCATATAGATATGTGAGTAGTATGAAAGTAAAAGCAACTTATATATTAATTTAAATAATTTTTTATTTACAAAAATATCTCCACAACTTAAATTATATCGTGTTATATCAAATTAGTCATTATTTTTTAGTAGTTTGAGTAATCCCCATGTGTTTTGTTTAATGATGTAATTACATGTTTTAAAATCTTTAATATATATAATATAGAAAAAATTAAGTATGATAAACCATTAGAATGTAGCTCACTAATGTTTGTATAAATAAATTTTACTAACTACTCCATTCATCTTTTGATTCATGCACATTTTTCTTTTAATAGTGTTTATACATCCATACATATATGTGTGTTCTTTATAAATTTTAACTTTTATTGGTTATATTTTTATCTCTTCTCTCACCAAAGAATATTCACTTTTCCTCTCTGAAACATTTTTGAAGACATACACATTGCCTCTAAGAAAAGAATTAAGTATTTGCACTCAATTCCTTTTTTTTTCTTTTTCCATTTATTTTACATTATTTGTCAATTCTAATTTGGGTTGAGTTGATTAAAGGTAGACAAATATATTTTTTTTTGGTCAAGTGATTATTGATACTAAAATTGAAAATTGACATCTTTTTTAGAGGAGAGATTTCCACTAGATTTGTTCTTCCTTGAAAGAAAGAAAATTATTCCAATTCCAAGTACTTGTGTGTGAAAAAATGCATAGGTCAAAGCTCTTCCAAAAGAACACACACATGCTATATTATCTTTATCATTATCATTTAATTATTCCCTTTCTAAAGTTTTTTGATTTGTGTTTAAAGGCAATGTAACCAAACTATATGATTTGAAAGTTGGGTGTAAAATTCTATTTACTAAAAATCCTATTTATGTCAAAAGATGATATCATCATTTTGACATGCAAAACATTTAAATAATTAGTGGCTAAAGATGTGGACTTCCTTTCGAAAGTCTTCATTGTATTTGTACTCTCATGATCCTTAAAATCTCTAACCACCATTATATATATTATTTCAAATTGGTGTTTGTCCGTTGCACCACGAGAAAGAAAGAAAGAAAGTAAGAGCGCATTGAGAGATTGCATATCTATCTTCATGTACTTGAATTCAATCATGTTTAGAAAAGACTTTTTCTTTTTCACAAACACCTACTTAATTATGTGTTTTTGTGGGTTTGTTGTACAAGCACTTTTAATCCTCAAGAAGAACCCTCCAATGAGGCCAAAAAGTATAGCATTTCTTTTGTATATGACATATAGCTAGTACGACACTAATTCTTGCATGCACTTTCTTTTTTAAGTTCAATGTCGAGATCAAACTATTCACTTTTGATATGATAATTAGTATTGTATCAACTGAATGTAAAGGTTTAGGCAATGTACATCAAATATAAAGTGTTTGCACTATATGATTGAGATTTTGTCTTATAACTTCATGTGTAAGTCTAGTACGTAATATAGTTACTAGGACATTAGTTTTTTTCTTAAGAATATAACATTACTATTACAAATGTGAAGATAAAAGAAGATATAAAGAGAGTACTCATATATAGAAATGAATTTAGACTAATAATAATGTTCTAGTCTAACATGATCAAAACAAGTTCGGTTGTCATTAATATTTTGTACCATCAACATTGAGGTCCGAAATCTCTCTTCGTATATAAAATATATTTTAAATAAAATAAAGACATTATCTTTAAGAGTAATATTAATTAAAGCTAATTTTTCTACATTTAAAATCACACTTAAACAAATTTAATGTTTGATTTTTAGAGACTAATTTAACGTTATTTTTCAATTTAAAAGTTGATCTTTTTACAACAAAAATTGTCTTTTAATGATTCAAGCCTATTTAAGAGTAATTTTGAACATACTTAAAGTACCTTTAACCATTTCAAAATTACTTTCAAACATGTCCTGCAAGTACTACAAGGATAGACTCCAACAAACTACTTCCTCATCAAAATTTAATTATGGTATTTTTAATTATTAAAAATGTGCATTTTCAAATATAGTAAAACGAAATAAAATATTTATAAAATATAGCAAAATTTTATATAGAATTTAAAATTTTGTTATATTTTGTAAATATTTTCATTCGTTTGTCATCTACTATCATTTTTTTTATTAAAAATATATTTTAACGTTTTAATTTTTCAAAAACAAATGTATTAAGACTTGTTTGGTAAACTATATTCATTTTCTATTTTCTATTTCTATTTTTAGTTTTTAAAAAGATTGGAGATGTTTTTGTAAGGGGCATTTTTAAAAATAGCAAAATAAATTAAAATATTTACAAACTATAGAAATTTTTGGATTCGTTAGTCATAATTTTACGTTATATAAATTCTTTTACTAAAATGTACATTTTTGTTATCCTTAATATCTTACAACCATGATATTTTACCTAATAATATAATTAAATTGAATTTGAATCAACCCATTACAAATGATAAATAATATTTCTAAT
Organism: Cucumis sativus; assembly: GCF_000004075.3. Classification (NCBI taxonomy): domain Eukaryota; kingdom Viridiplantae; phylum Streptophyta; class Magnoliopsida; order Cucurbitales; family Cucurbitaceae; genus Cucumis; species Cucumis sativus. The sequence goes on from NC_026658.2 coordinate 5,376,017, forward strand.
CAAAATTTAAGGACGATGTAATTTTTTATTTATTTTGCAATGAGATTTATGTATATCTAACAATGTTAATGTTTTACCATAATATTTTTTCATAATTTAAGGAAAAAGGCCAATGAACCACAAAGTGTTTTCTTAGAGCAAACTTCCAATGAACTAACTAAGTTTTATTATTATTATTATTTGAATTAGGAATAATATTTTGAAATGGAACCTTAATTAGTTAATTAGTTCAAAAGTATGTAAAGTTTATTGTAATTTCTAGGTGATTTAATAGTAAAGTGGTTCCCCTTTTCACCCAATTTTCTCATGAATGCTTCCAATTTCTTGATAGATAGTGTTTTTGTCTTCCACTTTTCAACCAACCCTTCTATTGGTTATAAGTGTGTTTTAGGCAAAAAGAGACACTACAATATTCAACAACTATTTACTTATTTTATTAATTCAAACAAAATGTGGGTGAGGATCAAACTAATTCATACTGCAATATCAAATTCAATTAAATCTCACCATTTTTTGAATCCCCGACTAAACTAATGTCATGAAACAAACTTTCTCTAACAGTCATCTAAGACTTACCTTGATGATGGATTAGAGAATTAAAAAAAGAGTCATGAAAACTGATCATTACATACTTTTAGAGTCATGTAAACCAATTATACTAATACCCAAATACATTTATATAATATATATCTTTAGAAACTTATGATACTCGAACTATTTTAAACACACATTAATCTATTATCAAATTAGCATACATCTTAAATTCAAATATTTACAAAAGTTTCATTTTATCGTTAAGATCGTCATGCATGTACAAATTAATTAAATGTTGATTTTTGTTAACGCATATTACTTTATTTTTTAGTGTATCAAATAAAACAAATCATACTCCTTTATAAATGAGAAAGTATATCTAAAAGTCTTACCCACTAAAGATGACAGACAAGACATATTAGCTATAAATTTTATTGCTATTGATAATTCAACGCCGATTTAAGGGATAAAATTAAATAAAATTCAATCTCTAACATAATTTCTCCTATATGATCTCTCCCTAAGAAGATAGATCGGGTATAATGGGTGCCACTATAGGGTAGGATAGTGAGAAAATTAAGACTAGGAAAAGATTGCAAAACATAATATAGTTGGACAACTATACATATCCCATCCCAAATTCATTGTAGTGACATTCCCATTTTCCCTAACTCTCTCCAACACACACACACAGTTCTCTAAGTGTGATGTAGTGGCCAAAACAAACACTATAAGTGAAAGATGTCCATCTTCTTTTTAATCTTGACATGTTGATAGAAAGAAGAAAAAAAACTTGCTATCCTCATTTTCCATTGAACCCAAAAATAAGGGCTTTTGTTTCATGGACCCTCTAAACCACCCAGCAACTTGGTATAAATGTACACAGTTCTTTTCGTCAATTATTATTTCTCAATCACTATATGATTGTTTTCATCCCACTCAATTAAATTAAAAGAATTAGTGACAATTACTATTATGTTTGTTAAATATCTTTGGTTGTATATATATAATTCTACACATTGCTATTTGCACATGTAGTGAATTTTCTTATACAATTTGCATGAGCTACAAAGAATATTCTACCAATCTCATAATTAAAACTCCAATTGCATAAAGTTTTGCAAAGTAGAGATTAGACAACATTTGGAGTCAAGTCACCAGCTACTTCAAAAATATCCAAGTCTTTTTCCCTAAAACTTTCCACCCTTCCCTTTCTTAACTTCCAATCAAACAATTTAACAAATAGAAATAAATAAATCATTTTTTTAAGTTACCTATTACTATTAGATTAAGCTTACTTTAATTTTTTTTATATGTAATACCTACGTATGTATTGGATTCATTAATTTGTATTTTGAATCGAATTTTAACTAGTTGAACAACCGTATTAAAATTAACAAGTTACTTTTATAAAGTGTAGGTGCTCAATACTTCACAAATATCTATTCCTAAACATTTTAAATTATCGAAAAATACAAGAAAGTATTTTCATGAAGTGAAAAGAAAAATGAAAATATATAGAAAATAAATGTCCTAAAAGTTTTTAATATTTTCCTATGTCAATACACTAACTAGATTACCTAATTTATCTTTTTTATTTCTTGTTATATTATTTTGCGGACTGTCACTTAATATTATTTTGTTTAATTTTTTTTAAATAATTCCAAATTTTCAAACTTCCACCTAATAGTAATAAAAATAGTTGATACTTGACATATTTCTTATTCATTTTCAATAAGATTAAATTATAAATGTTTTTTATATAAAAATAAAAAATTTAATAAAAAATTTAGTTTTGAAATCAAGTTTACTTTTTAAAAAATTGCCACTTTCTTTTGTAAAAGAAACTCCAAAAGACCTTTTTTAGAACAAAATATATAACTTTGTGTCATGTGGTGATATGTCCACATGTTGCAACATAAGTAAAAGCTTTCAATAATTTTTTTCTTTTTACATTTTTAATTTCACGTTATTAAATAATTAGCTTGAATTTATTTTTAATTCATAAAAATATTTTAAAATTTTACAAAAACATAATAAAAATATGTTCATTAGTTTGTCCGATAAAAAAATGAAAACATAAAAATGGTTTTAGTTTGAGGTTTGAAATAATAGGGTTTTTTTAAATGACACTCAAAATTTAGATCTTCACTTATTTTTTCTATTTTCAAATTAAAATGGTTTTAGTTTCAAATTTTTGGTTGCATTTTTTTAACATTAAACATATATCATGTAAGAAAATAATATATTTTATTTCATTTACATAAATTTAGGGTTTTTATATATAAACCAACAAGAGGTTGTCACAATCACTTTTATGTCATTTTTGTAACTATTGATGACTCTCAAAAGTAATCCACTTATTTCTACAATGATTTTTCACTAAAATCAAAACAAAAAGAAACGATAATTATTAGTAATTTATTTTATTGTATATATTAATTTAGTTTAATTTTTTTTCAATGAGAATTCAATTTTAATTATTGGTCATTATTGTTGTTCGATAACAAATTCACCCTACCAAACTACCAAGCTTTAGAATGATGCCTCTATATCAAATATGTTTGAACTAACATATACAATTAAAATTTATTCAAATATAGATATTTAAATTTTTTCACCCGATGATATGCTCATATCGAACCTAAGATGCAAGAGAAAAAGAGAATCTACATAGCTTTTTTCTTTTATGTTTCATTGTACAATTCTTATGCAATAACTAATTAGTATTTAATCTTTTCATCTAACTTTAAGAGAAAAGAGAATACTAATTAACTATATGCTAACTTTTTTTTTGAAAAGAAAACTTGTAAAGTTATGATAAAGTATCGTTAGAATGTGTACACATGTATGTATGGATACATAATATATTTATATAAATGTATGTGCATCTAATATATCTATGTATATATAATATAGTATGTATATATATATATATATATGGATGGATGTATATAAACAAGAGGACAAAAACTAAGGTACAATCAAAGAGAGCCTTTATTATTGAAAAGATCCATGAATTTCACAAATTTGTAAAAATATACATTTGATTACTTTCTTTTTATCAATTAAAGAAAAAATGAAAGAAATATGTAATTCAAGTAATTGAAACACCCATTTTTATCACAAACTCCAATACTAAAAATATACTCAACATATTCTATATGAATTAGTAAATTTATTACGTTATTAAAAATAATATTGCATAACATACACACTCGTGAAAAGCATGCAATTTACAAATATCTTATTTTCTTGAATGTGTAAATAATGTCAAAAAGTTAGGATTTTTTTATACAATATATTTCATAATCTTAATTATATTGTATAAAAATTACTGACCCTACATCAAAAAAATATTTCTTATTAAAATATAAGTAATAAGAGAAACTTATAAAAAAAAAAGTGTAGTCATACAAAACTTTTTTATCCTTTATCAATATTAATAGTTTATATTAATCGGTTCGAAATCTTGTATATCATAGTTTGAAATCGATAAAGATAATATTTAGAATTTGTAAATTTTAATATCGTGTAAATTTAGCTCTTTTAAAACTCAATAATTAAATTATATTTTCAAAGTAAATACTATGTGTGTAAGTAATTAATTTCTTTTTCTGTTATGATATTGGTTGAAAATGTCAAAATTTTACATATATAATTAACCACATTTAGTATATAAATATAAAAGCATATCTTCATTTTTAGTGGGTCTTTCATTTTTGTTTATGTATCCTACAATTAAATCAAGCTTCATATATTTATTGAAAGTTATTTTTAAATTATTATTTAATTAAGGGCTGTTTTTCAAAATAATAATCTAATCTAGTAGAAAGATCTTATGAATATAATGTATATAAAAAGTATATTAAAATATTATGTAATTTATAATTAATTCATTGAGTTGCCTTTAATATTAAAACACTACTAATTGACACAATTTTTTTTAAAAAAAATAAAATAAAAAATAAAATTGTGGCTTTCATTAACAAGTATTTATTATTAATAATTGAGAAAAGTACGTTTATAATCTCATTTGTTGTGCTTTCATATAACATGAAGTTGTATTTAGAGTATTATTCGCATGTGGCTATATATTTTTAAATTTGAAATCTGAAACCTTCGAACTTAAATCCAAAGAGAGATTTGAAGCATGAAAACTAAAAACAATTTTAAAAAGTATTAATGTTTCGATAATACTTTATGAAGTTAATTAATTGTATGATCTGGTGGACTGTGAGGATTAAGGATGAAATTATATCCTCTCAAAAATTGAGTTTATCACCACCAACGCATGACGTTTTAGTCCTCATTCATCTTAGGCTAATCAATTCCTTTGTTATTATTTTTTAAAATATTATCATCCATAATCATGTTCAAAAACATACATTGTTTGGTCATATATACAATACACCTAGTGGTATTAAGTCATGTATAATTTTTATTATATATGTGTATGTGTGAGTATGTGGCGTTGATGCAAAAATAATGAAAATATTAAATAAATTTTATAAGTAAAACAACCACGAGAAGAGTTTGTTTGTAGCGGTTGAAGAAAACTATTTAAATGTTTTATAAGAATATTATAATGGATGGATACTTACATGAACTCAACTAGTTTGTTTGTAGTCGAAGACATGGAGTCCTTAGTTCAAATATTCCACTTCTAAGTTGTACGAAACCTAACTCTTAATAGAGTCAAGTTGTAAAGCAAAACACGAAGTCGTTTTTGAAGGCACAAAATTTGAGGTTGTAATCAAAATAAAATCATGAATAAATAGATTAATAACATTTAAAAAAGATGTAGGTTTATATTTCATGCGTATGTGATTTATAAGAGAGTCAAACTAGAATCTATTGTACATTTTAATTAACAATGTTGTTTCCACTTTTAAGTGTGAACTTTATAAAGGTTCAATATTGTTTCCAATAGACACCAATTCCATCATTTTAATTTGTCCCATTCTAAATTTGTAAGGCATGGGATGTGAGGTAAATATTCTTATAAATTAAAATGAAAATATTATTAAGATACCCAAGAGAAAAAGAGAGGAAGAGCCATAATGGATTGTTGAATAGTAATTGATACATATTTGTTCTATTAAATAAGAGATTGAATTTGGTATGAGAGGAGGGAACAGAGATTGTACATTGTTTACATTAATTGAAATTAAAATATATAATATTTACTATTTAAAAAAATCAATAATTAACAAAAGAGTGAAAGAATAAGCAGAAACCAACTGAGCTTCATTCCTACCCTAAACCCAAAAGCTTCAAGATTGGTTTCTCAAAACCCCTCACTTTTAATCCTACTTACATTATCAACCCCAACAAAGTTCTTAATTATACTTTACACCCCCACAACTTTTCTTTTCTTTTTTCTTTTTTATTTATTATTATTATTATTATTTTTTCTTTTACTAGTAGAGGAGATTCCGGGGACGTAAATTCACACTCATCCCGCTGGTAAAAATCTCCAACTTCTTTCCTTTTTCCATTCTTTTACCAATATGTTATTGTAATTTACCTTCTCTTTTTACCGTATCTGCTTCTGCAAATCCTTGCAGCTTATGAAAGTTCCATGGAACCCATAAGGAACTCGAGAAGGAAGCTTCACAGTAGCTTCAAGCTCCAGAGTCATGGCGTTAACTATCTGAAGCTCCGATTTCCATTCCTTCTCGTCGTGAACGAAGGCTAAGATGTGGCCGTCGTCTTCCGCCTCTGCGCCTTCTCTTGGCAGAAACAGAGGCTCACCACCATACCTCTGTTCTCCATACAGATACTTTTTTACTTCTCCACTCAAAACATCGACCTTTGCAAAACCAGAAACCTTTGGCCATGGCTCTGCTAGAGCAAGATAAGAGAATTGGGTTTTTCTTCCAAGTAGATTTCGGTTCACCATTCCGGCTTCTAAGTTCACTTGCTCTGTTTCGGTGATTATTGGCCGACGGGTTGATTTTCCAGTGGACAGATTCAGACGAATTTCCGATAAAACGGATTTCAAATTCTCTTCGCATTCGTTGAAAATGGAGTCCGGCGGTGTCATGCACGATCCAATTACGACGACTTCGTTCGTTTCAGGTTCTTCCCAAGCGTTCCAGAGATGGAAACAGAAGCAATCAGGAGCTTCAATCCATTTAATGGCGTTGGCGTCTGTCGCATTTTTGTCCAAAATTCCGAATCGGGAGGTTTTTTCTTTGTCGTATACCACCGGAGAACCGCCGCGGATCATCTCCGGTAACTTGAAAACCACCTGCTGATCGGGAATTACGACGTATTTCTCCGTAATAGCGAAATCGTGCATCATCGTTGGCTGAGGCAGGGGAATTTCGACGTCCGGTGATTTCTCTCCTTCCGGTGAGAATTTAAAGTATTTCAAATATGGCTTTTGGATTACGTCGTAGCTTAAAGCGAACATCTCGCCGGAAACAGGGTCGAGTTTTGGGTGGGCAATCATTGTGGATTCCAGTTGGCCATCGAAATTGAACCGGCCAACAGTTTTCAAATCACCCGCCGGAGTGACTCTGATTTGGTAAGGCAGATCATCTTCCGACATGGCAAGAAGCCGTCCGTTGAAATAGACCAGACCGGCGTTGGCGACTCCAATTCCATGGTTGTGATCAACAAGACCAAATAACCCCCTGGCATAGAAAAGCATCAACCGAGCTATCCCAGAGTGTCCATGGAGTTCACCGATTGCCTTTGGGAAAACCGGGCGTCCATAAGCTCGCTCCTGAACCAGCCGTTGAGTCTCCGTAAACCGGCAAGCGTAACTAACGCCACCGGCCTCGGAAAATTCGACAGCATGAACCATTCCATCGCCATCAAACAAGTGATGACCAGAGAGCGGTTCGTGAAGTGGGTTGGCTCCGTTTCGCACATAAACCCCTCGAATATGATCGGGAACTTTCCCGATCACCGGTAAACCCTTCCGAACCGGCTGCTCGGGGACAGGAGCAAAATTGCCAGCAATTTGAACGGCAGGGTCGGCGGTCTTGGGCAATGAATGCTTGCGCTCAGCTGAAATCAGAGCATTCTCAACCGCATCAAGAGCCATAGCCGCAGCTCGCTGCAAGAAATTCCAGTCCTGTGATCCGGAGACAGGCGGTGTAGTGGTAAGGGGAGGAGGTTTGGGGATTGAAGTCTGAAGTGGAGATGGAAATGTGGTGTGGGAATGCTTAGGAATTTGAATAATAGAAGGCGTATGGAGAGAAGAGGATACAGAAAGTAATCTGTTTGTGGTATAATTAGAGAGTTTTTTGTCCGGCATTGAAGAAGAGAAGGGAGATTGGAGGAAGGAAGAAGAAGAAGAAGAGGCCATAGTAGATAGAGATAAAATGAAAGAAGAAAGGAAAAAGGAAAAAGGGTTGAAGTGTGTTTTTGTTGGAGAATTTGTTTGTACAAAGAAAAGAGATGAGAAGCAAAGAGTGTTAGAGAGAGAGAGTATGAAGGGAAAAGGAAGAGGAGAGGGGGAGTTTATATAATGGGAAAAGGGAAGGGCAGAAATGTCAAATGAAAAAATTGTTGGAGAAGAGAAGAGAGCACCACGTGTAGGATGAACAAAGAAAGTGAGACTGTTAAAATTGAAATACCTAAACGTCACTCTAAACTAATTAAGTGGGACATTATTCTCTTCAATATTCCTCCAATTTCACTCTCTCATTATCCCTCCTTATTTCTCTTTATCTCTTTTTCAACTCATATCTAATTAAATCTATCTTTATCAACTAATTAACCATCTATGTCTCTTCAACTCCTTCCAATTCTCTTCTCTAAACCCATATATAAAATATGGAAGACCATTAATTTGAATTCTACCCATATTCTATATCTTATCATTATAATTTAAACAAAGAATATGCAACCAAAGTTCCATGCATTTTTTTAAGAATAAAAGTGGGATTTTTGTCACCCTTCATGCATTTTTTTCAAGATTCTCTAACACTTTTTGTTTTGAGAATGTGTGGTACATAACAAATATTTTTTTACTAAATATTTTGGCTTATTTATATGTGACTTTCACACTGTAAATTCTTCTTTTCCATTGGAATAAGTTGGTGGATGGTACAGATACGAGTGCAGTCTAGATTTATTTTAGTTTTTTTTTTTCTTTTTCTTTTTGATATCAATAATTTCCATATACATTGTGTTTTTATTTGGATAAGTATTGAGGTGAGATATATGATTTTATGAATTAAATCTCTCCATTTGGATTTATTTAGACAATCAACAAAGACTTTAATCTCTTTGAAAATTGTCCCAACATCAATTTTAATTATCCAATTTATTTAAAATAGAAATGAGGTAAGTTTGAGGGAGAGGTGTAGAAGCAGTGTCTAAAATATGATTTTGCTCCTTTCATCTTTTTCCTTTTGGAAATTTAAAAGAAAAATGAATTAAAATGTTTTCTTGGAAAGAGTTGGAAGTTAAAGTAGGATTATTTTATGTTGGTTGAAATGTGTTTATGAAGTAGAAATGTTGAAGAATTGACTTTTTAGCTCATCATTCACATTGATGACAAGTGGCATGAGGTAAGCGGCCATTCAAAACATAAATTATTGTAATAATTAAGTTAATTAATTTTATATGCATATCTTTTAACTAAATTGACGCTCATTAAACTTACTCACCATCCATTTTCATTTCTAGATCACTCGAACTTTTTTTTTCTTTCTTTCTTTTTATCAATTTATGTTTAAAATATTATCGAAGGTATTAGTTGAATAAACGGCGTAAATTTTTAATAGAACGCTTTTTAATTTTGAAAGTGTCTAAATAACATACTAAATAGTTAAAATATTAACTAAACTATATAGTGAATGATAAATTATAAAGATTCACCCGATATTGTTAAACATAAAATTGAAATTTAATGATTATTTGGTAACCTTTTTACATTTTGTTTTTAAAAAATAGACCTATTTTCTTGCATATTCTTTCAATAGTTTGTAACTTTTTTAAGAACAAGAGCGAGATTATTCCTAGTCAAACTAAAAAATGAAAATAAAGTTGAAAACAAAATTAGTTTTCAAAATTTAACGAAAAAAATATATATAACAACATTGATATTTTGAAGTGAAAAGGGTATGTTTATCAGTTTAATTTATAAAAATTTAAAACAGAAGATTAAATAGTCACTAAGGAGGTCATATATATATATACACATATAAAAGAGTTTTTTTCAACTTTTATTTTATAGACTAACTTCAACAAATAATATGGAAAATCTAAATATAGGCTTAAAAAAAATTGAAATTAGGGAGAAATGAAACGTTCCAAAAGAAGATGAGAACTACATACTTTCTATATATATATATATTATGTCCAATAAAAGATATAAAAGAAATTTAAACATTACAAATTAAATAGACAATTTACAACCTTACAAGAAAATGTACAATAACTACTGAACACAGTAGTACCTAGAGCTATTTAATTCGAATTATTAACCACTTGAGGATATAAATTAAACTGATAATATTTTCCACATCAGGTTAGTTAGACAAATTCTTGATGAAATTATAATTTTGTAAACCACATATGGATGATGAAACACCACAATCAAAATAAACTAATATATATACATATATACATTGAATGACACATAAACATTGTAAAACTAGGAATTGAATTATTTAGACAAAAAAGAAGAAGAAGAAGAAGAAGAAGGTTGAAATTATTAATTTTGTGTTGAGTTATATATATTGGGTGGAAAATTATATAGGGCATTCAGTGTTGGTCAAGCAAAGGATCCATCCAAATAAGCAGCTCTCTAACTATTTATGAGTCAGTCATGAGTCAAGTATAAAAACAAATCTATCAACATCTCTCTATTCTCTTGTTTTTCATATTTTGTAATCTTCAGTTTCATGATCAACTCATCTAATTCTCATAACTTTTTTTCTTCCTTTTACCGTAGATATAATTAATTACTTATAATTCATTTGATTGTGATTATTATATTTAATATTAGAAGAACATAAGGATAACATGCAGGATTTATAAGGGAAACATTTTAAAATGGAAAAAAGGGTCTATTTATATGATGATAATAATAAATAAAAACAAATAATGTGACTTGGTCTAAATGAAGAGAGAGAGGGAGAGAATATCCAAAATGTGAGGGGGGATTAAAGTTTAAAGTAAAGTATGAGAAAGAACCTTAAAAATAAGAGAGAGAGAGAAGAACGTGGAGGGCTGTGATTGGTGGGTTATAATGCGGTTGGTTACAACGCGGAAGAGGTTATTGGTCCCGTTGTGCACGTTTACGTCTCTAATTTTCCTTTTTTTTTAAAAAAATAAATAAATAATTATAAGAAGAAGAAAGAAAAAAGAAAAAAAACCCGCGTTGTGGCCTCTATAAGAGTCTTTGAAACCGCACGCGTGGCAGTTGGTGGTTGGCGGTGACTGAAGCACTAAAAAGCATAGAAAAAGTGTCACCGTCAAATGAAAAAAAAAGAATGGCGAAGAAACTAAAAATAAATATCCCACGCGCTTCCCTGCCGCCAAACCTCTCATCTTTGCCTCACCAATGCAATATCCTATCAATAAGTTGAGTTTTCAAGTTCTTTATTGTTTCATTTAACTTATAAACCCTATGTTTCTCTCACTAGCTTTCAAACTTTCATAAATATCATTTTTCACTGTTTAATTTTCAATTAATTGAAATCTTTAACCATTATTGTACTTGAGCTTGAGGTACATAAAGTACTCCCTCATCTCATGCAAACAACAAAATTTATAATATATTTTAACATTAACGGGAAATATGCATGTAATTTACACAAAATGAAAATACAGATTAAACCCATATTTATGCCACCAAAATTTTAATTACCAACCAACATATATAGGTTACCTAATTAAATCGTGATATAAACTTCTTTAAAAGTCAATTATTATCATAGAGTAGGCTAAACACAATAATAAGTTATATGAAAACCTAACAAGGGTAAGAATGGAGAATTTAATCCACAATTTTTTTAGTTTTGCTCCAATGTCAATTAAGTTTATAGATATTGTGTGTGTATATGTCAACTTACTCTCTTAATGAATTGTTCAATAGTCTTAACAAAAAAAAAAAAGAAAAAAAAGAAAAAAAAACTTAATTGCATGCATTTAAATAAACATTGAATATACTATCAATTGATAATTATCAAATACTTGCATTAACTCAATATATTAATTACAAACTATTAAGTAACAACCACTTACATGACAAATTTATTGTATTTAATATATTTAACATTTTTAAATATAACAAAATGCATCAAAATATTTGAACAATTTTAGATTTTGTTACCAGTAGATATTTATAGATTTCTATGAGTATATAATAATGTCACTAATGATAACCTAGTAATATATATCAATGTCTATCATTAATCGAATTTAAAATTTTACTATATTTTGTAAATATTAAAAATTGACCATCCTCCTTTAATATGCTATTAATTTGTTAATGACTAGTATTTTCAAATATACAGTAAGTTTTTTTTTTAAAAAAATTCCTTTTAAATTAAACAAGTTTCAATATAAACTTAGAGTGTATTTGGATTGTCTATGAAAAAAAAGATGTTTTGTTTAAGAATACATTTTTTTAATAAAATAAGTTTAAAATCTAAGCACTTATATGTTTGGTTCAATGCACAGCTGTGTATGTAAAAATATTAAACATTATTAACTATTTCATAAAGAAATACACATTTTGAATCTTTTTAAAAAATATATATTTTTGAAAACAATTGCATGTTATTTTGAAATTATTGATTTTGTAGTTACTTACCATTGTTGAAGTTTAAACTAAACATTAATTTCATATTTTGAATTAATATTTTTTTTTACAATTCAATTTTAGAAGCACAAATATCTTAAAATGTAAATACATAACAATAAAAAAACGTAATTGATTTCCAACAACAAAATATAAATAAGAATAATAATTTTTTTCAAGACAATATAATATCAACTAGACAAAAAGGTGTACAATTTCATCATATTCTTCATAGTCATCTTCATTTCATGAACTAAATGATCATGTTTTTCATTGACATCCTCATGATTTATTTCCCAAATGTTAAGACAAGAGTAGATTTTGGTTGAGAGATGAATATTTGCAAACTCCTCTAAAAAAACGTGTATGAACACATCAAAAACATATTTTTTTAAAAATGGAATGAAAAATAGATAGGAAAAATGAATAAAAAATAAAGAAAGAAAGATAGATATTTGGGAGAAAGTCCTATTAAACACCAAATAAACATTTCTTCTCAAATTTAGTTACATGTGTTTTCTCTAAAATGATTTTCTCATAATCTCATTTTAAAAAAATTTATTTTAAACAAATATCATATACCTCAATTTATCTTAAAATAAATTATTTTAAAAATTAAATACTTCAAAAATCAATCCAAACACACACCTTACTTGCATTAGTTCAATATATTTAACATATTATTGATTAATTAGTTGAATAATAGTTTCAATATACTAATTTTTAAAAAGATTAAACAAATTTCTATATAATTAATTTAAGAGTATTGTTTTGAACGACAAAACTACTTAAATTATTTTTAAATATAGTAAAATGTCATGGTCTGTTACTTGTCTTTGTATATATTTTAATTATCTATACGTAAGGACTAGATTTGCCTTTACATTATCTTAATTATCTATAATAATAGATAAATAATAAACACTTGATAAACATCTATTAGGGATAGGTAGTAATCAGGTTGATATCTTTTACATTAAGAGAACAAATTGTCTATAAATATAAATATAACTCCAATATATTAAATACACTATTAGTTAATTGATCAATAGATTCTATCTTCTCCCAATTGCCATCAATAAGAAAATAAATAAATATATTTATTAAAAAAATTTAAATATGAAAACATTTTTAAAAGTAGTAAAATAAATTAAAATATTTACGTACTAGATCAAAATATAGAAACATATAGACTTCTATCACTGTCTATCAATACCACTAATAAAAGTATATCGGTATCTATTAATGTCTATTATTAATAAAATCTAAAAATTTTACTATATTGTTTAAATATTCTATTAAATTTACTATTTTTTACGACTACTTTAGAATATGTTTCAAGTTTATTGATATTCATGTAGTTCATGTATATAGATATGCAGAGGCAAACTCAACTAACTTTAGGTAGCCTTATCGATTAAGATTAAAATTAAACATAGTAATTAAATTAATAGTTTGTGAGCCTCTAGTCCAATACCTTTGAGCTCTCTTCGGTATACTAAATAATTTAGGTTAACTAATTTTAAGTTAATAACCTATAAACAATGGATTCAAAGTAAATAAAAATATAAAAAAAAGTAGAGTAAGAGTCACCACAAAATAACCACAAAATTATCCAACAAAACAGGTAAATAATGATATATATTCTCCCTTGAATTCCATATAAAACGATTCCATATAAAACGATGTCATTTTTGTTTGTGTTTGGTTAATTATAATAGCGAAGATTATTTCAACGTATTTTGTTCCAACTAACATGGTCATTTCAACATGTTTTTTAAACTTAAAAATAATAACGTGTAATAGTAAATTTAAAGTGATAGAGAGGAATAAAACATTTTTTAGAAAAGAAAAAAGGAAAAAAAGAAATGAGATTAAACCATACATATGCACTTTAACTAAAAAAGAATAAATTATTGAATAAGGGTTGGATTTTTTCCCCTCAATATATCAAAGGTTTACCTACCAAATCTTTAATCCATGTTCCACCATGTTAAATATCATTATTATGAGTGTTTAAGATTAGACTCCTCCATTGTCATTTAGGACCAAACCAAATTAAAATAATAAGATGAAAATTAGGTTTAGATGTTTGGTTAAAATATATACAAACACTTTCCATTGGATTCCTTGAGGAAAAAAACAATCAAACCGAATCATTTTAATATTAAATACACAATTCACCCATATATGTAACAATCTAGAGAGATATGAATTCAAGACACTTCTATAAACCATATTAATATATATACATGAACTTTTCAACTAATCTAATATTACATGGAGTAAAATATTAATTCTACAAGAATATTTAATTTTTTATTTATGAAATTCTTATTCATTGTTTTAACACGATCAAATTTGAACTTTTCCTCCAAATGAGAATTAATGGATATATTAAATACGGTAGATTAATTCTCTAATATGAGAAATAATTGGGGTGTATGCCTAAACATAAAAAGTGATATATAAATTGTATTTCTTTAAGCTGTCGTGAAATTAATTTATTATAGCCATCATCAAAATCTAGATAGTGTATCTTCATTATTATGAAATACCATTGAATTCAAATGAACAAGTTAGAAATCAACAACTAATTTAAATTATAAATTGAGAAAAATAAAAATGACGTTTTCTTTTTTGGCAAAATCCATTAAAAAAATTGGATATGATTTTATACCAATTAATCTAAGGAAAAAAATTAAAGTTATATGGTATTGATTCTACGATTTCTTTTTAAACAAATGGTTTTGACTGACCACAAGTCTAAAATTTGAGTAGTGATTTAAAAAGGAAAAAGAATACATTTCATGACATTTCCTTTGATGTTTTCTATTGTTTTTTTTTACTATTTTGAAATATGCTTTTGAAATCTCAGACAAGTTTTATATTTGTTTATTTATTTTTAAATACATCTTAGAACCATTCATTTTCTTATTTTTTATAATTTGGTTACGTTTTCTAAAATATTAGTAAATCATTGATTTCAAAGAAAATAATCTTAATTTTTTAAATTGAAAAAGACAGAAACATTATAAAACTAACAATAATTAAAAAAACTTAACGATAGAAATAAAACTCAACTAACCTAAATTTTTTTGTATGAAGTTTGATCTGGTTTCGCACGTAAATATAATTAATAATTATAAGCTAATAGTAACACTAACTTTTTTTTTCTTCATTTTTTGGTTGCAGAAGATCTCATTTGTTAATTAAAATTAAAATGAAATATTTTTGGGCAGGTGCTTAAACATTCCAACAATAAAGAATTAGGGTTATCTCACCTCATAGCGCACAATTATAATAAATTATGATCAAAACTATATAGAAATCAAGGAATCAAATGTATATCCATAATTTCATGGGGTTTCTTTAATATTTTACAAACTTGAACGAACTAACTTAAGATATAAAAGATTTAACTTATTAAAATATCAACAAAATACCACTAACTTGAAGATAATTGATAATAATAATAAAGAAGTTTCATCTCTTTAAAATAATAGAATAATTTTTAATTAGGATTTTAATATTAAGTTAGTCCATACACTTTTAGTTTTAATACATCTCGATCCTTGTATTTAATGTTTATTTCGGTTCCTCTAATTTAGGGTTTAACTCATTATATTTATTTTCTAATATTTTAGAAGGTGACTATCATCTCATATATATATATATATTTATCAAAGTTTAGGACTAGACCATCCTCTATAATTATTTTTGAAACAAAATCAATATGTGAACTTTATATCAAAGTGTTTCTATTATGCTGATCAGGATTTAAAATTTTTTAAAATAATGTAAGAATTAAATAATCGGTCACTTTTTAAAAGCATAGGACCAAAAGGATATTATTTTTAAAAAAAGAAAAACCCAAAATGTGTAGATATTTTGAGAGTTGAATAAAGGGTATGAAGCAAAGTAATAATTTAAGTCTTTTATTGTTTTCTTGTTTTAAATATATTCATTTTTTAAAAGTGATTTTAGATATAACCTACTAATGTTGATATTTTGCTGATTTTAATTTTAAAAAATAATAATAGCATGTTTAAGCCATTAATAAAAGGAAGTATTCGATTCTTCCAAAACAAAATTCCATTCTCTAAGACTATTAAATCAAATATTGTTTTAAGTTCGATTTGATGTAACTAAACATATGATTGTGGAAACAACCCAAGTGGATGTTCATCATGGAGGAAACAATTATTGTTTGCAATTATATGTTCAATTAAAATCTCACTCCATATACACAATCTTACACGTGATAAT
Organism: Cucumis sativus; assembly: GCF_000004075.3. NCBI lineage: Eukaryota > Viridiplantae > Streptophyta > Magnoliopsida > Cucurbitales > Cucurbitaceae > Cucumis > Cucumis sativus. The sequence goes on from NC_026658.2 coordinate 5,392,596, forward strand.
GTTAAAAAAATTAATTTTTAATTAACATATTTCTATATATATATATATCCATCTTACACACCAAACCCAAAAAAAGGCATAGATGTTTGAAATATGTATGTAATTTGTGATGAAATATAATATAAAGTTGTTATAATATCATCTAATTTTGTTTTGGCAGCATAAAGTATGGGGCCAAAATGTGAAACCCCAAGTGGGGTTAGCCTTAATAAAAGGGGAAACACGAGACTTCACATGATATAAAGGACATGTTCCTCATCCCAAAAAACCTAAATTTAAACTCTAAATAAATAAATAAAATCTTAATCTTGTGGGCAACCATTCAAAACGATTCAATATATTAAGACAAATGCAATGATGAACGTTGAAATCCATTCATTTTTTTAATAAGTTGGTTTTAAATAATTAAGACAATTACTTGTAAATTAAGAGATCTGAATGAACCAACAATTTTCAGTTTACATATCACTGTCCTAAATGATATTTAAAGATTTAAATAATTCCTTTAAAACTTATCTACTTCCTTAAAATAAGTTTGGTTGTTATTTATAATTACGTTATCATGTATATCTCCTTGATTTTCATTTAGACCTTTAAAACCACGAACATAAACATTTTTAACTTTTTTTTTATAATTGAAACGTGTTTGAAGAGCAAATGAAAATACAATATTGGTAATGAATTTTTTAAAAAAGTAGAGGAAAAAATAGAATAAAAATGAATAAATATGTAAGATTAATGGTAGATAAGTATATTAAGTAAACGGAGGGTAAAGCTTAAATTGGATCAAATAATTTGATAATATATAAGTAGGAAGTGCCTTTTTTGATTATTTGAATTGTCAATATCTTCCACGTGTGCACATGCTGGCACATGCTTTATAAGTTATTTTGCTATCCCAAGATTGATCCTCAATTATTTGTGCAAAGGGAAAAATCGAAAGAGAAAAAAGAAAGAACATAATTAGAAACAAGTAAACATAAATTAATGATTGAAGTAGTTACATATATATATATATATATAAGATCAAAGTTTCAATTATCTAGCTTAGAACACAATTATAGTTTTCTCCAAATTAATATTTTATATGTTTATATGAATGTTTAGATTATTAAAATAAAAACGATTCATCTTGTTATTTGTTATTTGATAGGATGTGGTTTTATTTCAAAACCATAGTTTACAATAAGAGGAGTATCTCATATTTCTTATAAAAATTAAGTTTGAGTTTCAATGGTTTTTTTCGAAGAAAGTGACTTTTTTGAGTTTACCAATTTCAATATGTTCACAATCTCGGAATCAACGGTACTCTCCAAAATTTAGGATGCATATATTTCATGTAATTTCCTTTCTAAAAGGAGTTATTTTGTAATTTAGTTGCACACATACATTTAGGAATGTGATCAATTAACTATTTAGAAAAAAGGGTGTATGTGATCAATAATGATGAATGATATCTTTAATTTCGGAAAAGACATTCATTTTTATGTCTATTTTAACATGATGAAATATTTGAAAATTAATTTATCTTATTTCCTACATTCAAAAGAATGGATAGCCAAACCCATGAGTGATTATTTTTACGTTTTATGAGTAGAATTTAGCGAAGGATAAACAAAAAGAAAAAAGAAAAATTCACATCGTTCAAGTATTGACCAAATATTATATAGTCCTACAAAGACAAGAAAAAAAAAAAAAAACTAATGAATCAAACTATATATTAGATATGTATATGTATTATTTTTTTAGTGGGCTTCCAATTCTTCACATGAATTTTATATTGGTGACTTCCAATATCAACAATTCAATCCTTTCTCTTTAAAAATTAAGATAACTTATTTTACTAACCAATCAATTAGAACGGAATAGAAAAGGGTTAAAAGTTTAAAAGAGTATGTGAGTTGAAAACGTAGGTAGAGTAAAAGTTTTAAATTTTTGACTTTTTAATTGAGAGACGAGATAATACATGTTTTATGTTAGTTAAACAGTGCTTAACTTGGAGGAAAATAACTTTACCAAAATGTATAATTCAAATTTTCTTTATTACGTCGTATATATATCTTAATAACTTTTTCTCTTATTTGATTAATTAATGAATTACAAATAAAAAAATAAGTTTTTTTAATAATAATAAAAAAAAGATGTAGTGATGCATATTAAAAGAAAAATGGAAGGAATAATTAATAGGAAACAAAGGGCGGAAAAAGGAAAAATAGATTTAAAAAAGAAGGCAATAATAATGGAAGATAATTATTTAAATAAGTTTTTGAAGTTTGGTAGGAGGAAGCATTTGGTGCAGCGAGAGGTGAGAGAGATATTTCTCTCAAAGTGTATATATATATATAATTGAGTGATTCCGACAAACTAACTTTACCGGAAAAACTGTCAACGGTTTGGCAACTAACTGACCACTTACAATACCTAATTAATTGAATTCTACAATAATTATAATATTAATGCTGGATTAACTCTTTATTAATTAACTAATCATAACTTTGAATTTGGATGGCTACGGTTTCCAAGATTTAACCTAAACTCCGTTTTATTTTGTAACACAAAGTCAATATATATAATTTCACCCAATAATAAAAACTATAAACATGACGTTAATACTAATAAACACCCTTTTACCTCTTCAACAAAAATACTCATGTCTTTTCTTTATCATTATTCAAAAATACCATCCTAACTTATGATTTTTTTTGTCATTTATTTAAATTTTATCTTTTTTTTTTATTTTTATTTTTTACCACTAACTCAATAGCTTGTTTTCTAGTTTGAAATTATAAATTTTAACCGATTAGACTTGTTTTTATGCTAAAATCAGTGAGTTTAAAATAAATATTCTTACATTGTTTTCTATTAAAATTTGTAGCCAAATTATCAAAATTTTAATTTAAAGTCTAATTTGAGATTTTTAAAATATAATTGGTGTGAGCAAACTTTATTGATAACATGTAATTGAGTTATGTTTGAGATAATATTAAATATTTACACACACCTTAACTTTGAGATTTGTTAAATAACTACTATGCTCATCGAAATTGCTAAATTATGCTTCTAATAAGTGGAACATTATTGTCAATAACTAAAGAGATATTTTATATATGCCCTCAAGAGAGAGATATTTTGTATACAAAATCCAGAAATTAAAAAAAAAAACTAAAATAAAATAAACATCCACGAGTAAACAATATTGAAAAATAAAAAGATGGTTAAAAATATTTATAAATATAATAAAATATCACTTTCTATTATTAACAAACAATAATATTTTACTTATTTACAATATTTTAACTCTTTTACTATTACAAGAACTTCCATTAGAAAAGAAATCAATAAACATTTTGGACGTAAAAACGTTTATTATTCATATTAGTAACATGTTTTTATTTGTTTTTTCATGAAAATATCGTCTTTAACACCCTAACTCAATGTAGAATAGCAATATATAGAAATATCAATAAAATGTGTATAGTGTGTTTATGGTAAGTTGAATGTGAGTGGGTCTTCTCCCACAATATTAAATTTTAAATTAAAGAAGTGGTATTTAAAGAAAAAAAAAAGGTAAATGTATAGTTTAGTAGGAAGTTGAAAGAGAAATTCCACGTTTTTAAAGAAAGAAAATATTTGGCAAAGTTTGATAAAATTTAGGGTAGAAAGGAAAGAGAGGAAAATGCAATGTTTTTGGAAAGTCATTCAACAAAAAAATGTGAAACATGCTCATTAATAAAATGACATATCCACCGTAAAGTAGAAGATATTGATGGTTCATATTCCAATGTTCTTATTATTATTGTTATATATTAATTTTCACTTCTTTTTTTTTAAAAAAAAATTTAAGATCTAAGGTATATTTTGTCCAAGACATCAAAAAGTTCCACAATCCAACTTAGCTAGCTAGATTAAATGAACGTCAAGTTTTCATATATATATATATACACAATATTAAAAATAGGAAATAAATATTCTTTATATTTGCCCACCCACCGTCCACCAACCTTATCAAATATCACTCATCATATGAGTAAATCTCAACTACATATAAATATTAGGTTTAAATTCTATTTTTAGTCTTTCAAATATTATAAAATATTTGTTAGTTACTATATAATTAAGTGGCCCATGTGGATTTGTGTCATCAATCATGTGATTATACTTATAATTTTTCATAGTTTCGTTGTTAAGTAGGGATGAAAGATCGTTTTATCCAAACTTTAAGAAAAAAGACTACGTATGAATTAGTAACAAATTCTCTAGAATTTTAAACTTTTGAAGAAGTTTTGAATTATTGAATTCTTAAATTTGATAGATAGAATCAAAGTAGAAGAAAAATACCTAAAAATTTGGAATACGAAAGAAAAATTTTATAACAAAAAAAGAAAAGAACTCTAGTATTGATGTCAAAATCCAAACCAAGAACAAGGTTTTTTTTTTAACTTTACATGAGAATAGCGGTGAATAAATTCATATAAAAAAAATACTAACTAGTATGTACTTGTGACACACAGTTTAATTGCAAGTTAGAGAGTACTCAAATGATTTGGAAGTCTCATAATTTGATATTTGGAGGAATCAATTACTTATTTTCCCTAAAACTCTTATGATCTATTTATAGGAATCAATGGTCTAGGTTATTTCCAATAAATTTTCAATTCAACATTAAGATATCCCTTTAGCTTACTGGATCGAGACTATACTAGGATGTGTCTCTTTTGACATTTTTATATGGTTGCCTCGACCATGACAAGACTGAGCATTTTTTTCTATGACCTATTTTGGTCTTGGGGTAATGCTAACTAGTTTTAGGCTAGGGGTATGTGTGCATCATTGTTTGCTAGATATTTTGTTAGGCTCAACCTTGGACCAATGCACGTTAATTTTGTCCAAGGTTCAAGCCAACCCACTACCCCTAGGCCTATTTTGGTCATAAAAATAAATGTTGTGGTTTCAAGTCATGTAGCCTAAATATATAGGTCAAATTACCTAATAAATTTTAATATATATTATTTTTACATAAAAGAGACAAATGAGTTTTCTTTTTACACAAAAGGCTTTTAGTCGTTTCTTTTTAAACTTTATTTTAAGATGTAGAAATTTGTAATGACACACAAGTATGGAAAAAAATAAAATCAATTTCCTTATTGAGTTAATTTCAAAATTGACTTTGAGTTTCTACTATTCACTTTATTTTAGGTGTATATTCATTTAATGTGAGATGATACATATTTAATTTTTTAATTGTAAATGTTTGGTTTATTTTTTATTTTATCTATAAATTTTATTTTTTCAATTTTTTTACTGTCATTGTTATATGGTTTTTTATATGATTTTTTTTTTCATTCCTATGTTGTTATGTGCTCGAGTTTTGTACAAATGTATGTACATTTTTATCATTTTTATTTTTTATTCTAAAATTTCTACAAGTTTTCGAAAATATACTTTCATTTATATTTTGTGTTGATAAACATACTAAAAAATAAAAATATATATCTCATATATTATTTAGTATATAAGATGATATATTGTAAAATTTTTATTTTTATACACTTATTTAATTATTAATTTTAAATATATATCAAGTTTATATCAAATATAATTATAATAATTATAGATTTTGAGTGGGTTACATAATATATACATTAAGATATGTATTTTATATATTTTGCATATATATACCCCATGATATATAACAAACAGGTGTAATAATATTTTAAATAAAATATAGTATATTCATTTAAGATATTGTATATATCTAGTTTTCTTTTGTATGTTATTGAATGTATAGTTTCAAATTGACCTCAATGAATAATATGAAAAATATAGTATGTTAATTTAGAAACAAAACTTTAAATATAAGAATAATATTGTTTCATAATATATTTATAGTAGATATGCAGTTTATTTTTTTAACGAATGTATAGTTTTAATTATTGGATTTCTATATTAAGTTGATTTAGAAAATAAAACTTTTAATTTAAGTATAACATTGTCATACAACAGAAAATTGAAGATAAATTAGTAAAAATGAAATGATTGTGAAACAACATATCCATTGTATTGAATATATTCCATATTTAAGGGTTTAGAATATATTTCACATATATGTATAAAATGAAATCAAACAAATAAAATTAAAATATTAAATATTAAATAATTAGTACTTACAAAATGTCAGTTTTTAGAAAAGCAATAAATGCAGTTGACTCCTTAATTATAATTACATATAATGATGTATGTAATAATAATTTTTTAAGAATTAATTATAAGGTCAAATTTCTCAAAAAGAATAAAAAAGAGCAAAATGAAAAAAGAAAATTCTTGAAATTAAGAACATTGTGAACTAATGAATATATATATATTATATATATATATTTTTATATTTGTGAGTGTCCGAATCAGCTTACAGGCACTTTGACTAATCTCACAGGACATCTGTCTCACCTTATAATATTTGGATGTCAAGAAAATTCATAATAAATTAATGGTTAGGTAGGTGGCCACCATGGATCCAATCCATAACCTCCGTTGGTTTTTGATCATTTTACCTCTATGTCAATCTAGGATGATTTTTAATTTTCCATCACGTTAGATATCAATTTTTCATAAATGTTAGATATTAGTTATTCTATCATTCTCTCTCTTGAGCGAGTCTCTATCTTTTTTCTTTTAAACTTTTTCACTGATTTATCAACATCTCTCTTTCAATATTCTATACATAAAACTAAAACTAGGACCAAAACATTTGAATTGTTGTTTTGAAATCCAACATTGTTCTTAAATTTTTGTTTTGTGTGAAATTGTTATCCCATCATATCATAACATGCATATATTTTAGAGTTATGTGTGCACTTTTGGTTCAATTTCCATATATCTCTGATGATTTTAGAGTTATGTGTGCACTTTTTCTTCTCCTCGGATTGTTTGTATTATTTTTCAATCAAGAGGAATTCACTACCTCTCCCTAGTTTTAGCATACAGAAAGAGAGAATGAGAAATACGTTGATTTAAGTGGAAAAAAAACACTATAAACACTCTTGAGAGAAAAGGGTATAATACATCATTGAACAGACACATTCTAATAAGGACAAGATTTTCACCCCTTTCACCTAAATTGTTTCAATCCCACCCATTTTACCCAATTTTGATTCCTTTTTGTTTGCTTTTCTAACTTATTAACCTTAGTTAAACAAAAATTTGTCTTCACTCTATATATTACTCTTTTGTAGTAAAGTTGGATTGTTATTCAAAACAACCTTAATATATCATTGGAGAAGTTGAGAGCCCCACAATGGAAAATCCAAAAGGATTCATACTCCATATAAGATAGATGAGTTACTCCTCACATTGCCAATTGGTTTTGAGATGAAACCTCATACTATCAAACTTAACATGATATCAAAGCCCAGTAAACCTAAACGGGTATTCGGTCCAAGATGAGTTTCACATTAAAAAAAACCAAGAAAATTTATACTCCATATAAGAATAAGATAGATGAACTAGCACAACCATTGTCAACTAGTATTTTTGTTAACAAACACAGTATCAAATTTGCTTTCTATAATAATTTAGTTATTTTAAGCTAAACACTAATTTCACTAATTGATTTTTTTTATTTTATTATCTACTTTACGAATGTTTAAAAAAAAATGAAAACTAAAAAAAAAGAAAAAGAAAAGAAAAGGTTTTCTGCATTTTGTTTTTAGAATTTACTGGAAATATAAAGAGAAAGTGGTAAAAGAAATTAAATAGTTGTAAAACAAAACAAAAGAAAAGAAAAAAACCGTTAATCATCTGAAAGAAATCTACTTTAGAAAAAATGCATTATAGAGTATAAGAGACAAAGTAAAATGTTTTGGCAATTTGTGTGCTTGGATTTGAAAAGAGAAAGAAAAGAAAGAACAAAAGAAAAGGAGAGACTCATGATGTGCCATTGTTTCTATCACAAACTTAATTAGCTTGACCCAGCAACTCTCTCTCTCTCTCTCTCTCTCTTACTCATCATTGTTTTGATAGAGAACCAAAAAGACCAAGTCGTTTGCATCAACCTTCTCTCCTTCCATCTCCAACTTCCACTTATTAAAACCCTATTCACACACACAAACACACTGTTCCTAAACTCTACAATTAAACACAAAACAATATCATTTCTTCTTAAAAAAACCATAGATTTTAAAATATGCTTGCCCTTAATTAGTTGTCACTCATCAAGTTTGAGTTATTTTACTATTTGATCAACTCTGTAAATACAGATTGAAAACTGTCTTTTTTCTCTCTCGTTAAACTATGGAAATGTCTTCGTATCAATTTTCAACCATTTATTTGTTAATTTTATAACTTTGTTAATCGACTGTGTAAAATTATGAGTAATATTAAACTAGTCGGTCTCTTCGAATAATTTTTCGTAAGGTAAAGAAACAGACAGTTTTGTAAAAAGAAACCGACCCTTTCAACAAAAGCAACGAATTTCAAGGCTTTTTATTTAATTTTTGTGTTTTCTTTCAATGTGTGAAAAACAAAAAGAAGAATTTGGTTTCTTTTTTTCTTCTTTGGGAAAAAACCCATTTGCGTAAGAAAAGAAATCAAATGAAAACCGAACAAGTCAGCACCGACATGACACTTACGGTCGGGTAAAGACATCTCACAATCATCGTACCTTTTGATCCTTCTTTGCATTATTACTTTCAATTTTTATTATTGTCTCTAACCTAATCCCTCTCCTTTTTTTTTACTTACTTTATAATATAATATCTCCCATTTCCCACCTGGATCTCTCCTTTAACTTCTCTACTTCCTTCTTAATTACCTCTCTCTTTCCTTTCATTTTATATTATTACTTATCTTAATTCATTACTAACCTAACTAACCCACCTTCAAACCTTTCTCTTTTTCTTTTCTGTTCTACCTTAGCTTGTTGAATACAATATACAACAGACTAGTTCTAAATATAGGACTTAGTTTTAGTTGGAGTAGGGCTCATTGTGTATCAATTTTATTTCCAAAGGATTTGTTTTAGTAATATAAAATACTTTTTGTAAACATATATTTTTCTTTCACAAGTAAGGTAAGTGAATAAATTTCATATAAAACAAACTAAGTATGTGAATTGAAAATTAGATTTTCACAATCATTCCATTAATATTAATTTGAAAAAGCAAGTAAAACGACACATAAACTAACACAAAAGTGTATGTATAATTGAAAAAAAAAGACAAAGTAAAGAGTAGTGGGGTTTAGAATGTGAGTTTGAAGAAGTCACCAAGAGTTGAGGGTTTCAAAAGAAATGAGCTAATAAGAAAAGGAAGGCAAAGTTTTAAGTGTCCTTTGAAATAGTGACAAATGAGAGAGAGATGGTCAAGTTGTTCCCATATAATTGGGGGGTGGGGGATAAGCCATTACAAAGAAATAAGAAGCATTTTGGGCCAAGTGGGCTTCAAATTGGAATAGTGGGACCTCCTAACTTTTCCCACATTTTTGGGACCCACTTGTTGTTGTTGTTGTTGTTGTTGTTGTTTTTTTTTTTTTTTTTGGTGGCATGTTCATATATGTGGTTAGCTAGAGGATAAAATTGAATGGATTTGAATGTGAAAGAAGATGGATATTATTGTTGTTTACCTAAGGGAATAAAGAAGGGCAAATATGATGGTGTTACAATGTGTTGGTTGGCCCTATTTTAAGCATGGTCAATATCATATAGTGTTTTCAATTCGGGCATGACCAACCCTTTTGGTTTCCTCCAATAATCTATCTCTATACCCTATGTATGCCTCCCTTTGAACTTATCCAAACTCTTCAATCCCCCTTTCTCTTTTTTCATTCCTAAGAGGACATTTTGGATCATATATCTTTGACAAAAGAAAAGACATTTATCTCTTTCAAAACGATACAAATTTTCTATTTTAGTATTATACAACAACTTTATATTTTCTCTCAAATCAGCATTCATCACCGTTTTATTTGTCTTTTGAACTTATCCAAACAAGTCTCTTTCTCACTAATGCATAAGGACACATATTTAGATACAAAGAAGAGACCTACATAGAACAATGAATCGCCTAGCTAGAAAGATATATTTTTTTTAATATTCTCATTCAAATAAATATTTTTTTTTCTTCAATTCTATGAATTTTATATATCATGATTAGAATTAGAAGTCTCATATACAACTCTTTCTAAAGTAGGGTGTATTTTTAAGATAATGTATTTGTGCAAAATAAATGAAATTAAATTTGATGCCAAAGTCAAAGATAGAGAACCCTAATTAAAATGAAGAAGGAGTTAGAAATTCTAAGTTCAAGATTAAATTGTCATATACATATATATTTATATACACAGGAGTTATAACAATGGTATTTATAGGGATAATTATCACCTCAAGTTTACTTTTTCCACCTAGGAATACCAAGATATGAACTTTTCTTTATCCTAAAAAAATGAGAAGTATAACTTTTTGGACTAATATTTTTTCCGATGATCTAATTCACCATTACATTAGTCTCCACTTTCAAATAATTGAACTTGATAGTTTAATTTTTAGGATTATTTCTGTCTAGACCATACAATTTTTACAAAAAAACGAAAAAAAAAATTAGAAGTCAAAAGTTCAAGTTCCATATAAAGTTGCGGTTGAAGTTCTCGTATATGGAATAATTATAACATATGTACTCTTAAACACAGTGACATGGAGTTACCTTTTTTTTTCTCTCCTAAGAAAAAAGAACTCATAAAAAACAACTATTTTCATTCCTATTAAAAATTAAATATGTTATTTAACTTTATTTAATCAATTTAACAATGGACGATTAGTTTAGAGAACAAAATGTTGAACACGTTTATAAGCTTTTACTATTAATAAAAGCTTTATATAGATAGGGTTTTAATTTGTTTTTTTTTTATATAGAAACTTTATATTAAGCTGCTCGTATAAAAGATCAATTATATTTTTGTAATACTATTTGTAGGTGACATTATTATATTTAAATATTTTGGTAAAATACTAAGTTTTTCTTATAGTTAACAACAAGACTTGAAATGAAAGGATATTAAAAAGAAACCAAATTCCTTAAAGCAAATCTATGTTCCAAACTCTATATTCCAATTCAAAAGAGAGAAAAACACACACACACACAAAATAATTAATAAGTTGAATAGGAGAAGAAGGCTTCAGCCATTGCTATTTATATACCATTCTTCCAATACACATTTGGTTAGAAAGAAATGACTGTTTACATTTTAGTTGAGTGATAATTACTATACACTCCTTTTCTTTTTTAAGTTGGAATAGGTTTGATCTACCTTTCTCCCAATTATTTTATAAAAAAAATTAGATAAATAGAAATGAATTAAATGTTAGTATTAAATAGAAACTAATTTGGAAGTTGAAACTTGTAAATTTAACCATGGTTTAGTGATGAAATTGAAATTAAATAAATTTTTAATTGAGACTCCCATTTTATGGTTAGAAGAGCTACTTTATGGATTTGAATAATTTGTGCTTTTATGATTGAAAGGTTTTAATTTTTCATTCATATAAAATATGCAACTAAACAAATGGTATGACTAAAAGTTTTTCAAAAAGTTAGATTAATTGTTGAGGAAGATTTTTATTTTTTATTTCATTACCCATTTGTATATCTCTAAGTCTATTTTATTTTCTCATTTTATAAAATAATAATAATAAAAAAGAGAACTTTTTGCATATTAGTGCATATATAGTCAATTTTTCATTCATATAAAATATGACATTAAACCAATCATCCAACTAAAGAGTTCTCATATAATTGATTTTAGAGGAACTTTTTGCTTCAATTTTTGTATCTAAGACTAATTTATTTTTTCTCATTATACAAACACAAACTAAACCATTTCTACCAAAAGAAGTAGAAGCAAAATGAAGGAAAATATATAATATTATATGGAAAGTAGCCAAAATTGAATTGCATGAGATATTTTATAAAGAAAAAAAAATGCATGGGACATATAATTTATTTAGATCTTTAAAATGATTTCATTTTAAATTTTCTCCCATTTGTTCCTCTACATGTCTTTGTTACGGCCATATGCAAGACGTACTATAATTTAAATACAGACTCTTAGGATTTTGTTTAGGTTGATTTTCAAAATTTGACAATCATATAAAGTATTTGATTAAATATTAAAAAGTAAATAATTATCCAATAAGACCTAATTTATTATTATTATTATTATTATTTTGTGTGTGTGGAAGTCATGGGAGATAATTTAATTGGAAAATGTTGATGAATAATTAGTAATTAAGTTAAACTAAAATATGAGAAAAAAACAAAACCATTTTTTTTTAAACTACATTATGTGGTATCTTACCTAAAAGAAGGGCCCATAAGTTAATTTTTTTGAGTAGAAGGGACCCATTTGTGGTAGTCAAGGTTTGATGCCACCATGTTCGAACACGTGTCAAAAAATAAGAGAGAGAAAGAGAGAGATAAGAAGTAGAGAGAGAAATTAATTTGACCTAAATTGTGGTTTCTTGACCTCAATTTTGTTGGTGTGTGAAACCAAAAATTATTATTAATAATAATAAATCCTTTGCACATGGATTGTTTGGCCCAACTTTTTATATATTGTTAGGAGCACCAATTTTGTTTGTCCACTTTTTTCTTTTACAAAAATAAAATGAGGATTAATATCCACCCTCACTATTATTTCTTTTGTTGTTTATCATTTATATAACATATATTTTTAACTTGAATTTTATATTCTAGGTCTTTATTCTTTTTTAATTATAATATTAATTAATTAACTAAAAGTAGACATATTTTCATTTGCTCTTCATATTATTGTTACCAAATGTTAACATGCATATTAATATTCTATGCTTTGATTATTTGAAAAAGGGTTTCTCATATTTTGGTGTATTAATTAAGTACGAAATCACAAAATGTGATGCACTCTTGTACTAGTACAAGGTTCTTTCGTAATCCATGATGAAATTTGTTGAGGAGAATTTTCAAGTTTTGGATTAACAAGCAACCATGATTCTACCTTTTTACCTAACTACACTACTTCGTTAATTTCCAATTCAAACATGTTCTCTCTTTAATTGGATTTGGTTGTTTGAAAATCAATTTGAATACAAGAAGATAGAGAGAATTTTCTTTATACAAAACAATCATATTTGATATATATATATAACACATTGTGTGTGTGTTTGTCCAAGTTCATATTATGTGTATCTCCCTTAATCTCAACTTTTATCTATTTTAATATCTTAGCTAGGTGGTCAATTTAAGTTTGAACCCATTATCATAAAGTCCAGTTGAAAGCATATAGATTACTACACGGAGAATTGGTCCATTATTTATGAAAAAAAAAGCCTTTGGTAGGTGAATATTACCAAGACATATTTGAGAATGATTTTAAAATAGTATTATCAATTTGAAAGTACTCTCAAATTTATTTATAGTAATTTTAAAATTATTTTTGATGGTAAAAGTTGTTGATATAATATTAAATTTATAATAATTCATAAGTTGATAACCTTTATGCTAATAATTTTTTCCACTTACTGTCTTTAACTCTCAACAAACCCTAAGCCCACAGATAATTTCTTTTATAGAATTTTAAATTGTAATTATTAAAGATAGGAAAAATTGAGTCTTCAACTCCTAACAATACCTAAAAGATTGAAAAGTAGAATATATTAATATAACTTTTTGAATCTTCTAAGTTTTTAAAAACTATATTTGAGTATTGGATGAAGATAAAGAAATATATATCGGGGAGAATTTTTTTTCGTCATTCAATAAGAAATTAGTTTAAGTTTGACCATCTCATTGATTTTAATAAATCAATGGTCAAACGTATGTTTGATAATGTATGTATATCTAAAAGGATTTCACATTGCTTATTCATATTAACCCCCCACAACATAATAAATAAAATAATCCTAGATTTGATTATTATAAAGTCATGAACTATCTGAAAGGAATCACCTTGAAGTAAAACTTTGATGGGAAAAAAGATATTATATATATATATATATAATAAATAGTGTGTCCATGTCATCGTATCCTAATGAAAATTAGCATTATGTTGGTTAAAAAAGAAGAAAGAAAAAAGGAAAAAGACATCTCTCTGTTAAGAGTCCAACGGCAAAAACTGCCGCCACGACCAAACACCGTTAATCACATGCGGATTCGTGTCCCCTTAACATCTCCGACACCTGATGACGTCTCTATTTCTTTTAAATTCTCATTTCTCCACTTATTTCCCCACACGTGTCACCTCTCACTCACACCTTCTATTTAGTGCTCCAACTACTTTTTAACTTCTCTTTCTTTTTCTTTTTTTCTTCTCTCTCTTTAAACACAATTAATATCAATTATTCAATTACTTACTTTTCCCTTTCCTTTCATTTCCTTTTTTTTTTCTGCATTCCCTTCACTTACGTCTTTAACCAGTTTGTTTCATATATTGAATCACATTTGGACTTCCAATTGTGATTCTCTTTTCCATTTCCAATATTCATAATAAATTCAATGTTCTCACCCCTTTTGTAGACACACATAGATTGCCTCTCATTTTGAGCTTTCATTTAACCAGCTCTTAATTCCTCTACATGCTCCACCTAATTCAATACTTTTACCCAAATTAAGTTTTACTCATCTACAAATTAATTAATCACCGAATGACCTTACAAATATTCCCACTTTAACAAAATCTGCAGTCTATTTAATCCTTTTATACTTAATTTTTTTAACACACCACAGACTTGTTTAATGACATTTAGAGTAAGAACATTTTTTAACAGTTTAAATTAAATGTATTACAACACTCTAGTAAAATTCAAAGTTAAGATTATGATGTTTATTTAAAATTGAGATATAATTAATAAAATTAAAAATCTATGATAGGGAAATTAGTATTGTTTTCGTTGAACAGCATGAGGATATAGAGAAGATGGGCTGACCTGACCTATGATAATGGAAGCCCAATTCAGTGCTATTACCCATTTGGCAATCCCATTTTGAGGCCCATGAATATATTACTTTATATTTTTACAAAATATTGAATTTATACATTTGCATATATGCTAAAAATAAACTGATTACACATAAATAATAACCAACAAAATATTCCAGTCAATGAGAAAATTATATAAATATTAGCTAACCTATTTAAAAATTTATTTATTTACTTAAATTACTATTATATCTCATAATTTTTGTTAATTGTTTCAAAACCATTTTACTATTATCTAGGAGACTTTTTTTTTTTTTACATAAATTTATATATTAAAGATACGAATCCCATGCAACTTAAAGGATACTTTGCTATTTTTGTCAAAGATTGACCACTTTAGTTTAGAAGGAAATTCAAGAGTGCTTTGTCCCATAATTTAATTATTTTCCAACTTTTTTTTTTACATGAATCTTGGAGGAATGATTTTTTCCTGTAACTTAGGAATTAGTTGAACCCAATGGTTTTAATCACCTAAGGCAACGGACTATTTACTAATCCTAAAAGTGTGTGAGCTTGAGTATATTTTTTTCTTTTTTTCTTTCTTTTTTTTAAAGAGAGGATGACAAGCTTTACTTTAGTACGATGAAGCACTAAGTTAATGATAACAATAACACTAATTTTTATTTTAAGAATGTATAACCTTTCAAAGAGCAATAAATTAATAATACAAGAATAATATTCTCCTTTGCAACTCTGATTAAATCAATACATATAAAACTAAAAGAATCCAATCATTTGTTCTAAAATGATTGAGAAGAAAAGGAATAGGTTGTTATCTATCTCTTCTGAAAGTTGATGAGTTTAAGTGAGGTTGCAAAGACTGAGAAGAAAAGGAAGATGAAAGCAAAAAGCACAGCCACTGAAACTCCAATCATTCCATCACCATATCCTAAGCTTACTTCCAAATATTGCTTCACAGTTCCTTCAAAACCAGGTCCTTCAATCATTGTCTCTACATCACCAAGCTGTGAACTTATAATTCCCCTTAGTGTCCATGAAACAGGGCAAGCATAGTAAAACCAAATCCACCATCTTGGAATACTCTGATTTACCATCCAAAAACAAAACAAAAAAAAAAAAAAATCAAAAACCAAATTAAACGGGTGCTGGCCAGGAAAAACGAAAAGTTTTTAAGGTTACTTTTGACAATCTTTCCGTTAATAGATGAGTCATTGCTTACCGTTTTAGGGACGAGAAAGCCATTGAAGAGATTCCATAAAGAGTAAAATGCAGAAGAAACAATGGCTGCCATATGTTGTGTAGGAGTGAGTCCAACAGCCATCATACCATAAAAAGTGAAGTATGTGAATGTCAAGAACATGAAAAGGATGTAAAGTAGAAACTTCCC
The DNA here is from genome assembly GCF_000004075.3 of Cucumis sativus. Classification (NCBI taxonomy): domain Eukaryota; kingdom Viridiplantae; phylum Streptophyta; class Magnoliopsida; order Cucurbitales; family Cucurbitaceae; genus Cucumis; species Cucumis sativus. Next base: position 5,408,944 of record NC_026658.2, read on the forward strand.
TGCAAAAAACAAATCATATTCCAAAATCATATATATATATAACCAACATTTAACATAATTTTGCAAGACTTCGATTAGTACAACAAAATCAAATCTTACCTAAACTTCTTTCAAAATTAACCATTAAATATGTGGTAACTCCAAAGATTATGGTTTGTGCACCAATGTATGGAATCTCCATTAGACCCTGTTGAATAATAGGGGTTAGAAAACTTAATTAGCGAATTGGTTGTTGTTATAAACAAACAGTTTTAGAGTAAATTAATGAATTACTTACTTGTGCTAGTGCATAAACAATTGGAGAATACATTCCAGCTGCTCTCTCTCGATAGAATACTGTTCTTTCAATGGAAACAATTGGTTGTACTGAAGAGGCATTATTTACTCCTAAGAATAAACATGCCGTATAAAGAGCTCCTATTACAACAAACACTTCTTGAGTTGAATTCCTTTGCATACCAATATTCCAAAATACTGATCCAAATATTAATGCACCGATCAATGTGAAAACTAGTCTCATTGCATTGTAATGAATGAGGACTTCTCCAATACATAGTTCTTTGTTTCCAAAGGCAACTCATGAATTGAGATAATTTATCTTGAGAGTAAGTTGATTCAAATTTTAATGGCTCTTCACCCTCAGCTGGAACACTATAATGTTCTATGGAAGCTTCAACATCCTTATATTGCTCTGAGTTTTTGTAAATGTCAGCAAAATCTTTCCCAATTCTTTGCTCAAAAGCTGGTGTTGTAACCTCTAACATCCAAGTAGCTGGATTGTATGATTTTGGTATTTGAGTAACTCCACTAATTCCCTACAAAAACCAACCAATAATAGTCCATTAGATCAAAATTGAAACCGAAACAAAGTAATTCTCTCTTTGAGACGAGTTAGTTTTGAAATGTTTACCTCAAAATAGTCGATCATTGACTGCGAATGTGTTCCTAGCTTTCCCCCATATATAACTTTTCCTCCCCGTTTCATAAGAATTAGCTGCACAAGAATAATGCAAAATCATAAAATATGCCAATTACTACATTCCCAAGTATGCTGCTAAAAAGATTCAAACGAGATTATGACCAACTAACCTCATCAAATGCCTCAAATATGTCGATACTAGGTTGATGTATAGTACAAACAACTGTTCTTCCAGTATCAACTGTATTCCGAACAGCTCGCATTACGATGGCAGCGGCGCGTGCATCGAGTCCAGATGTAGGTTCATCCATGAAGATAATGGAAGGATTTGCAACAAGTTCAACTGCAATGGTTAAACGTTTCCTCTGTTCCGTTGATAAACCCGTGCTACCAGGAATGCCAACCAAAGCATGTCTAAGTGTGTCTAGCTCAACCAAACTCATTACTTCTTCAACAAACTCCTGAACCGATTAATCTAACGTTACATTACAAAGTCAACAAGAAAAGTGTGGACAACAAAGAGTCGTGAAATCAAATTTACCTGTCGTTTTTGTTTAGTAATTTTGTTAGGAAGACGAAGAGAGGAGGAAAATTGGAGGCTTTCATCCACAGTGAGTTGAGGAGAATGAATATCATTTTGCTCAACATATCCTGATATTCTAGCAAAGCTATTTTGGTCTTTGGGATAACCTGAAATTCTAATATCACCTTCAATATAACCACCGGTTTTTCTTCCAGCTAGAACATCCATTAATGTTGTTTTTCCTGCTCCACTTGCACCAACTAATGCTGTTAGAACGCCAGGACAAAACACACCACTCACATTTGATAACAACTGCAACTTCTTTTCTCCTATTGATGATCCAGCTTTTTCTTTCATTTCCTGTTATAACAAAAAAAAGAAGAAAATGAAAATGAAGGGACCTAAGATACACAAATAAACATATCATACGAATGTAGTTAAGGGTTTTTGAACCTTATAGACTTACCTTTGGGGTATCAACAAAATAACTAACATTGTGAAAAGTCATTGTTAATGGTTTGAAAGGAAGAATCATTCCTTTTTCTTTCTTCCTTGCTGCAACCGATGGTGTTTTACTGTCTTCTTCTGAACCTTAACAAATTAAATTAACCACTTAATTGTTAAAAAAAAACACACATACACAGAACTGGTATATAAACAAGGTAAAGTCTCTCAAGACGCATACGTATTGGAATTATGACTTACCATTAGCTTCAGCAAAGTTGGCATCTTCAAGAGGGATTATAGTTTGGACTTTTCTTAAAGCTGCAAATAATGGAAGGACAACAAAATTAGGAAAACATTTGGTACAAAATTTTAAAGAATTTGTATGAAGAATAATTTTGAAAAATAAAGATATACATACGACGAAGATAAGCCAAAGCGAAAGTGTGGGCAACATTGAAAAGAATTGCATAAAGGAATAAGACACCAACACCCAACCAATAGGAATAGTTGCTACTAGGGATACTAAGTGAGTGAAGAATGTTGTATCCAACAGTTTCATTATTTCCAAACAATAATGTTGATTTCTGCAAAATATCAATTAATTACCAAATCAAGTCAGATATTAATTATAGAAAAACATTATATTATAAAGTTTTAATTAATACATGTATATGTGTGTGTGTTTACCTCCATCCACCTTGTAGCAGTAAATTCATTGACAGAAATCGCACGTTGGCCATAAGTTAATGGAGACACCCAATAAGCCCATGACAACCATGGCTTAATCATCGCTGAAATTAAAATTAATTCAATTAATTAATTACATATATAATGATCTCACCTAATTAAGATAATGTTACCTTTTGGTAGGATAAATCCACCAAGCAAAAATATGATTAATAAGGCAGCTGAACCAAATGTATTGGCAACCACCATATCCCTTGTTATGGATGCCATCATACAAAATAGCCCTAATGCCATTTGATGAGCCGAAAAGAGCAGTAATATGAATTGAAAGAACCTGAAAATTTTAATCATCGTTTTAATATAAAGTTAGTAATATTATTTTTAGGCAAATGATTCTGAAATACTCAAAAGGAAGGGATTAGATATACACGTACCTTCGGATGCTTGGAGCAAAACCAACCGTATAATACACAACACAAGACCAAACCACAGCTTCAAGTATAGAATAAGGGATACGTAAAATCCAACTGCTTATGGACCATGCCCATGCCGGATAAAACAAATTGTCTCTTTCTTTGTAAAATACAGGCAACCGAGATATCATTAGAGGTAGCTCAGAGAAGCCGTTAAATATTATATGGACTAACCCGTAGAAGAGACAAGATAAGTAAAGGTTGCCATTATTTTCATCTTTTGGGTGTGTTCTCGTGCCTAAAAACATTGTACATGTCACAAATCCAACAAATGCCACCTGACATGTCCTAAAAACGTAAAGAAATTTATGACGGCTAATCAAAAGTCTTTCTCTAGCAAAGCAAGCTCTAAAAAGCTCCCATTTTGAGGCTGCAAATTTGGTTTTTGCCAAAGCTAAAGGATGTGTTTGAGATTTGTCATATGAACAATTAAGCTCTAACTTCAAATGTTTTCCTAATTTTGAATTTTTGAATGCTTCAGCAAATTCTGAAGCACATACAAAAGTGTACGGTCGAGATGGATCCGCCCAATATTGCTCTTGATCCTTTTTTGATGTCACCTGTGATTGTTGTTCCGTTTAACAACAATTTGATTTTAAAAAACTAAACATATAATTCAACAGAAATTAAGTATTAATTCTTAACTACGTACCTCTTGTAAAAAATCAGCAATTCCCTTACGAGGCGGTAATTGAAAACCCAAAGTGTTGAAAAAATCTAAGACTCCTTCTCGAGGGCCTTGGTACACCAAATAACCATCAGATAACAATAGAATATCATCAAATAGTTCGAATGTCTCAGGAGGAGGTTGTAGAAGAGCCATTAATACAGTTGCTTCCATTTCACGAACAAAATTCCCTATACATTTTACTATTTGATATGTTGTTGAGCTATCAAGTCCGGTTGATATCTCATCCATCAAAAGAATTTTTCTCGGACCAACAACCATTTCTCCTAACACCCAACCAACAAAAAGAAAAGTTTAATAACATTGGAAAGATGTAAACAATCGACTGAGAGTTTTTAATGTTTCATTAAACAGACCTGTGGTAACTCGTTTTCTTTGACCGCCAGAGATTCCACGAACCATATGATCACCGACTATTACTTCTGAGCATACATCAAGACCAAGAATTTTCAATACATAATCACTTAAAATACTCTCCTCTTTTCCACCAATTGATGCTGCCTGAACAAATTATCATGAACAGAAAAAAAAAAGTATTAGATTGCAATATCCAATATAGATATAATTATTGTTATATATTAAACACTAAATTATAAAACATATCCTTAAGGAAGAGTACTATACTCACTTTCATGAATGCATCAATATCCGGATTAGGTTGTATGTTCATTTCTTTTTCTAAGTAATCCAACTGTTTTATGTATTCTACAGGAATAGATTAGAGAGTTAATTTGTATATATATATAATCCAAATAATATGAAATGAAATTAAGAAGAAAATGAAAATAGAGAAACCTGCAAAGGGTTCAGTTGAAGCTTGACATCTAGCAGCAAAATCAAGAGTTTCTCCAACCGTTAAATCAGCTAAGAGATTATCGGATTGACTTATGTAGCCACATGTTCTTTGGACGCAAAACTCATCAATATTATGTCCATTGTAACTAATGTTACCACTTTTCTGTAACATAAGTATTCAAAACAATAATAATTAATATACCATAATTATAAAAGTAATATATTTCACCTTAGTTATTATTAGAGTTTTATAGACTTAAAAAATTGAAGAAATTCTAAAAAAAAAAAAAATCAAATAATTAATGAAATTAGGGTTTTAACCTTCAAGTTTCCGTCAAGTTTTCCGGCAAGAGCTCGAAGCAAAGTTGATTTTCCGGAACCTGGAGGACCTAACAGCAAACTCATCCTACAATTTCACCCATATATTAATGATTAAATGTATGAAATATAATATTGCTTTATTTACTAAAGTGTGTATGTGAGTATGTGATTTCGTACCTTCCAGGCTTGATCATCCCACTGACGTTCTTCAAAATGGTCAATGGATATCTTTTTGATTTCATAATTCCTAATGTTGTTACTACATTCTGCATAATTATAACATATTGTACCTTAAGACACAAAACAATACTATACTACTCAAAATGTTAAACAAAACGAGTACCACCTCAATCACATCGTATCCAAAATTAATTAGAGTTGGTAAAGATCTTGAACCCACTTGAACATCCGCTCCTATTTTCAAATTCTCAAATCTCACTTGAACCTTATCTATTTCCACTCCCGCCCTATTACGGTAAATCAAAGATCAAAATAGTTTTTAGTGTAAGAATTTTGTAAGAGTTTAACTATATTATAAATTGTTTGATAGTAATGTTCATACCTATGAAGACGGTGTTTGATTTGAGAAAGGAGATTGAAATTATCTTGATGATGGGTAGTCAAAACCTTATTAAGAATGAGTCTGCGATCCACATTTTTTAGATTTTCATTATTGTTGTTGAGTTGGAGTTCTTCATCTTCCATCACTGTAATCGCTGTTTCCATTGCCATTCTCGAAAGTATTGGATGTGATCCTTACATTCCCTCTCTTCCTTCTTATATTATAAAGTTCTTTGTCTTCTCCTAAAAGGAATAGGAAATATATATATTTATTAGATATAATTAATTAATTAAAAAAATTATTTTATCTTCTCCTAAAAGGAATAGAGAAACCAAAACCAAAGAGGGAAAAGGGAAGTGAATTTCGTATATTTCAAAATTAAAATTATGGTTAGACTTCAAATTTAGTCAATCTGTTCAATTTAGTCTTAGTGGCTCTTGTGCTTAATTAATAATTAATTAGATTTTGAGCTTAATTGAGCTTTCAAAAAAAGTTTTAATTTTTTTTTTAATTAGAAAATAGTGAAATTGGGTGGTTCATTTGAATTTATGACAAAATCCAAAAAGCTAAATCCCACACAAATAGTACTATATAATAAATGTTTATTGAACCATACAAATAATACTCTTTGTGCTAAACTAATCCTTCAATATTGTGCTAAATCACCACTCTACCTTCTACTTTTATTTTCTTTTCATCATCAAAACCAATGGACCTTTATTATTATTTTATATTTCACTTTGATAATTATATGTAATTTATTCCATTAAAATTTGTAATATTTATTCTTTCAAAATAATATTCAATTGCTTAGATATAATTGAAATGTAGTTTGGAATTAGAGGTTTAAATATTTTTATACTTTCTACATTGAATTTATTTAAAAATTTAATGTGGAGTATCAAAACTATTAATTTCTAGAAAATTCAGATATTATATTAATAATATTTCACACTAATATTTGGTATTAACCACACTTCAACAAGATTTTGAGACATTTTTAACCTTCTCATAAATTCTCTCTCATCTTTCCATTCCTCTAATATTTAAAATAACATTAATAACATTATCTTTCTTAAATAATTTTTTTGAAAATTTTCATTCTTTTCTTTCGTTTTCGTTCTTTTTTAATATTTACTTTGTTTTGATTAATATTCATTTGAGGCATAATATTTCAAGCTAATTATTTTCTTTCGTATTCCTAGTTAACAATCACCACAATTTCATCATTGAGATTTTAAAGTTTACGTATAATATTAAAAAATGTATAAATATATGTCACATATATTAAGATAATATATTGTATTACTTCTTTTGTTCGTGCACTCATCCATTATACTCAAATTTATTTCTAAGAAATTCAAATATATAGTATTGTATATATAAATTTTTTTTTTCCTCTAGACAGATTCTTGGTTTGATTATCTAGACAACAAATTTTGATTTCTAAAACACTTTTCTTATTTGTTTTGAAAAGTCCATTGTCATGAGAAACTTCTCTTATGTATTTCTTATGACATTAATATTTTAAAAATATTAAACCGTAAATAAGATTGAAAAGATAAATTCCATTAAATCTTTGTGTAAAGTAAATAATATATAATAACTCGTTAACTTATTCATATATAATGTAAGATTTTAGAATTGTGTAATTATATTTACATATAAAAGTAAATAAAACCTACTTGATCCTTATCTTTCTTACGTGGAGAGAGATGGTATATGTTGATTGGATGAAAAAAAGATGAATTATTTTGGAGGTGGTTCATGTTAACAATGTTATCAAATTGTTACGAAGATGATCATCACAAACAAACATAAACTTATATATGCATCATAGATCTGAGTCCAACGAATACACACCGTCTCCTTAAAGATAAATTTACTCATCCTAGTGCTTGA